>NC_041363.1:1817236-1914018 GCF_900634415.1 Cottoperca gobio
ACTTTAACAAAAGGCACCAATAGAACAATATTAATAGTGTTTTACTGAGTCCCTCTCGATGTGTTTAACGTGCAGGGTCACGATGAATAATAATCAGCATGTTGTGCAGCCGGAGTTAAAGGCTGGTAAAAACATGTGTGTAGCTAATAGTTGAATTCATACTCTATGGTTTCTGTATGTTGAACTTTCTGTGTCTTATTGAAGCTGTTGTTCTGCACGTAAAGGATTTCACCTGTTTGAAGCGGATGTTCCTGCAGGATTCTTCGCACTTATTGTCACTTTGGACAAAAGCGTCGGCTGAACTGTAATGGGATGTGGGATATACAAGTATGGTTGCCATTTTTAGTTATCTTACAGTTTGAGTAATTAAGATACAATGAAGATGTGACATAAAAGAATAAAAGTTTTTATAATTTTCTGTCTAATTTAAAATAAATGTCCTTTTGGTTCTCCGTCAGCGATGTTAACTTTTCTTTCCACAAACAACTTTATTGCCTGTGTATTTAAATGTCTCTAATGTTGAAGCTTTGTTTGCTGGTGCAGGTTTTGTTCTATGTCGTCGCTCTTTATGTTCAAAAGGTCAAGAAATAGATGCAAATTTAACAAAATGGTTTGCAAAGTGGCAACTGCTCCAGTGGCGCCCGGCACAACGGACCCGTGTTCTGCCTCGCCACACATTTACATTCACACCTTCAGATACTTACACTGCAAACTGTTAACTGATTAAAGCCTCCGTGCTGAGGGGGCTGAAACATTTGTGCTTTTTCTTCACTGTAAAATGATGATCTACATAATTAGAGATCCGTCAGTATTAAAACTAAATCAGAACTTAGTTTTTAACATTTCATCGGGGGTGCAGTATTTACATTTAGTCTGTGCTGTAGTTCCATAAACAGAATTCTCATGTGCATGAATGGTGGAGAGAAGTGTCAGTTTTTATTTATAACACACATTGAACCATGAACACAGGACAGAAACAATGTCACTCTGGTCCAATAGCATCTCATATAAAGTCTGTATAAAAAGAACCATTTCAGTTCCCATCGATACTTTGGCGTCCCATTTGTCACCGGCGTAGCTTGCCTTCAATAAAACCTTTTTTCTGCCCACCCTCTTTCAAGTTTCGTTTAGTTATGTCGTCATATTCACACACGTAAGACAGAAAGGCTACAGTAGACTGTATACACAATATACATATGGATATTTTATCCACTGGACAACATGGACACAAAGACATGTTTTATCAATAAAACTAATGAAGTAGTCAATATGTTGTGTTTCAGTGCACAATGTTCAAGTACGATACGAAGGCATCTACAATGTATTGTAGAAAATTAAAAAGCAGTCGACAGTAATGAAACTCCAGTGAAATGTAGACCAGGAGAACTTCTTCTTTCATGTTTGTATTCACCAGTTAAACGCACCAGGATGACACTTTACCTCCGCCAACCCGCCAACCCGCCTACCTTCAGCTCCGTCTGATTACAGAAACGCTACAGCCCCGATGTTCATGAAACTTAGTGAAAGAGTGGATCATGGACCGAAGAAGAACCCAGTACATTTTGGGGGGATACACGCATTATGTTTCACAAACATTACAAGATAGGACATTTGTGTTGCATTCATGTGATTTCTGAATAATCAGAAGAATTAGTTCCCGACTGGAGAAATTCCGGTGACGCCCCCTCGAGTCTGAATAGCAACAGATAAACAGAAACAGATATTACAGGTTGTTTACACGCTTTGAGCAATAAAATACAGCACATCTTCCACGTGTGTGAGCTCATGAACATACCGAAGTGGGAGGAGCGACTTCCCAACTCGGGTCTGTGCTCTCACACAAAGAATAACGGGCGCTACGCTCCAGCTGTCTGAGGGGAGTCTGCATTTACATGACATTCTACTGAAAAAAGTCCAAATATTTCAGATTTGCCCAAAATCAAAGTCAAGCCCTCCGTCGTGCAGGTTGCGTTCATTCGCGTTGTCGAAGCTGTTCTTCCCGTGGATCTGTTTTAGGTGCTTGCGGAGAACAGGCTTGTGAGCGAAGACCATGTCGCAGTAGTTGCAGCGGTGTGGCTTGTCCCCACTGTGCAGGTTTAGGTGATCCAGCAAAGAACACTTTTGAGTGAAGGTCTTCCCACAGATTTTACACTGGAAGGGTTTGATGCCGGCGTGGACGCGCATGTGTCGGTGCAGGTTGCCCTTCTGCGTGAAGGTCTTGCCGCAGAGCAGGCACATGAACAGCTTGTGCATCTTGAGGTGGTTTGCGTAGTTCTCCAGCTGGCGGAAGACCCGGGTGCACTTGGGGCACTGGTGGTACCACTGCAGAGGTTTGTCGTAGCTCCTCTGGTGCACACTGTGTTTCTCTGCAGGAGGGGATGGAGGCGGAGGACTGAGCGGGTATCTGGCCACGCCAGGTGGAACCGCCGTGTCACTGCCACGACTGTCCACAGTGGAGTTGATGAGGGAGTGCTGGGGCTCAGGAGAGTGGAGGGAAGGACGTGGGCTGGTAGGGAAGTGACCAGTGATGGAGCTTTCTGCTCCGTCAGACACAGACTCCACCTTTACTATAGTGATATCACTCTCCACCACGCCTTGCTTTGGACGTTTGCCTAAGATCTGAAGAGGGGACATAGGCTGTATGATCACATCATCATCATTGTTGTCACCCCCAACCTGCACCTCCTCCTCCTCGTCCTCCTCCTGATGGACAGTTCGAACCTGAGAGCACTCTTGCTCTCTCTTGGTCTGGGAGGATGACCCCTCTTCTTTTTCCCTCCTCGTACCCACATCCACCTCCAGCTTGTGTGCAGGTTTGATAAACTTGCTGAGAGCTTGAGTGCACTGCTCCACAATGTGGCCCATTTGGAGGAAGCTGGCCACGGTGAGGTAGTGCACCAGCTCCAGCTCAGGAAACTCCAGCTGACCCGTGTAGCAGGACAGCAGCAGCTGCCGGCCCACCTCCGCCTCCTGGATCATTGAGATCTGGACCTCCCTGGAGTCCTGCTGAAGGATGAACTGGTCCCTCAAGAACGACGAGCCGGCAGGCAAACACTACCTTGTGACCGGGGGACCTCCAGCTGGTTGATGCGCACAGTGACATCGCAGAGCGGTCTCTGGTGTCGTAGGAGGTTCATTTTCTGCAGCATGGAGTCCCCAAATGGTGGCCGAAGCGGGAATTGCAGGAATCACCCCTGGTTCTGGGCCATCGTGGACCGGGCCCAGCAGCAGCCAGCGCACCTGTTCAGGACAAATACAGATATAGCGTGAATTTTATATTTTGTCTTTAAAAAGATGCGATGTGTAAGATATGGACAGAATTTTAGTTTGAAACATTCAGAATTATGAACATTATCAACAGAATGTGACGCAGAGTAACGGTGTCAAAGACGTCTCGGTGTTGTGTTGCAGAGATCTACAGAATGAGCATCTAACTGAGTAGCCCGGCCCGGCCTGTCTGGAGTAGACTTTACTTCCGTTAGCAGTTAGCTCCCTCGCCTCTGCCAACCGGGACCCAAGCCAATAAACAAACTATCAAATGTACACGGATAGTACAGCCCGGTTTAGTGGCACAGTAAACACAAAGATGGCCAACATAAACTGTAGCGAAGCCCACATGTGAAGTTTAGAAGATAGCAGTGTTGTTTTGACAGCAGTTTGTTTGCCTTTCGTATGGTCCCAGTAGTAGAGGTGACATTCTGCCCTATATTACTTTGGATCATATTTTACACATTGCACCTTTAACTGTACAGTCTTACCTGCATATACAAATACAATATATTTAGTGTAAGAATACACAACTGTAGTCTCTCCTGACATTAAACACTATATAAACTATATTTGACATTAAGCCAATACATGAACTAAAGATAATAAACTAACTATCACCACCTGCCTCAATCCACAATCATCACTATATCATCATAACAAACCTGACGCGCTCATGGATTAGTGTGACTGAGAACCAGACCTGGTTTAAAACATGTCAATTAACACGAGTAAGCGTGTCCGTCTCATAAGCTAGCTAACGTTAGTTATTCAGCGGTTAATCAAAAAACATTAGGTTTCAATATATTTTCGGAAGCACTGTCCACTCGTTCAGTTCGGCGTTTAACGACTCAAACACAGGGTAACAAAACAAATCTAATTATAGGCTAACGTTATTTAGCTAACTGTTAGCGAAGTTAACGTTAACTGGTAACCTGGTGGTGTGTAGCCTGTAAATAGGCAAAAAGATTAAATTGTGTTAAATAATGCTATAGCTGAAAGCCGAATTAACATGAAGTGATTAAAACACGTTTAAAACGATCTACTTGTTATAGTTTCACTAATGGTTTGTCGACACAAAATACATTAATGTGAAACTGTCCCAATTCTAAACGGAGATTGGCACTACTCCGAGTACACTGGACCATCAATGTTAGTTTAGCGCCATCGGTAAAGTAATGTTAACATATTGGCTTTTTCTAAAAGGAAAAATACTCTTGTGTTTCAGCAAGACAAAAAGTAATCTTCTATAAAGTGACTCTCCAGTGCAAACGTTAGCTAAAGCTATATGTAAAACAATCGATCACAACCCGCCTCCATCTTTCCATTTGGCCTACGCCTCCACTCTTTAGCTCTCAGGCCGCTAACGAGCAACACTGCAGCTGAATATCAAACTCTTTCACCATGTTGTTACTTTACCGACAGGAATAAGTGAGGTGTACCTGTTCACCCTCTGTAAACACACCCGTCAGAGATGGGTTGTCATCGGCAGGACACTGGCTCTCTGTCCGGGGATATGAACGCGCTGCTCCGGATGCGAAACCCCTTTAAAGGCCCAGTACAAAGTTTACATAATAAGATTTAAATAAGCCAACATTACGCCTCCTCTTATTAAAATCTAAACATAAGTATAATAATCATATTAAGGTAAAAAGGCCTACAAACAACAATCTTCTGTTAAGTGTTAATAACTCACATTTACAAAGGCCATAACCTGCGATCACACACACTATATGGTATTCTTTAACTAACAGACATGACCACCAAACTTCCTCAGTTCATTACTTACATTAAGGCAAGTACATTTTACATTACAAGTTTTCTGAAAGTGTATGTTTAAAAAAGCAAATGAGGCATTTTCTTATTAATGATGTGCTAAATTGCATACTTTTCTGGTACAGAAATGTAAACATTGCATAAAGCCAGATTTAAAATTCTTGTTTCATTTTGTTGACATGTTAGTCGAATGTTTTTACAGAGGGGATTTTGGATATTTCTTTGCATCACTTTGTGTCATTGGACTCAAGGATGAACTGATTAGAATTTGGTGGTCAAAGGTCAAAGGTCACTGTGACCTCACTTTTGGCCATAACTAGAGAATTCAAATGCTAATGACAATTTCACACAAATGTTTAATATGATACAAATTGTGGTGACATTTTGGACAGATTTGGATGTAAATTATACATACTATATAGATAACTATAAATATATAGTATTCCCTGGAGAGTGCCTCCGATTTTTATTGCATATGTATAAACAAATAAAAGCAAACTCTAACTGTAGTCTCTGATAATGGGAGCGTGTCAGAAGGTTTATCAAACTAAATTGAAAGTCTACACACTGGATTGCTTCTAGTTCCAAGATTCACATCCAATAATCATTCAATCATTAATTGCAGTGAAAGACAATGTTTATTATAATTATTTACAAAATGTACAAAACAAAACGTACAGATAGGAAGTCAAGACTGTAATTAAAAAACAACACAAATAAAATGACATCAGCACTTAGGAGTGGCATGTCCTCTTGAAAAACCTGGAAAAGAAGACAGAAAAAACAGGTCAATAAATTACAATTATAAGCCCTGAACTTGTGCAAAAACATCTTTCATTAGTGAAATATAACTTTCACTACATGCAGGAAACAAAACAATGTAGGAAATGCATGTATTTCATCTTTGAACTCTTAAAATGACACTAAAACTACTGGAATCACTATAACTGTTATTATATATAACAAATAATGTAATAATAAACAATAATAATATTTTTATCACATCACAGATAGGACACATCTTTTAGTGAACAACTATCAAACAATCTTAAATAAGTCATCATAAATTATAATCCTGCACAAATAAAGTCTTTCTTACATGAGAAATTCCTGGATTAAAATAATCAGTCTTTTACTTTTCTGACGTATTTTCACATCACTCACGTGAGAATATTCACGATTATTATCCCAAAACAATCAACTTATTGTGAGTTTTTATTTTTCTGCTGACCTGCGATGAAACCTAATATCGTCCCCTCCCTGTATTATATTGTATTATCTTCCGTACCAGCTGGAACTGTATCCGCACATCATGAAAAAGGCCACCAGTCCGATTAACGCCGCCGCAGACAGAGAAGAAACCCTCAGAACATACGATGTACCTGCAACAAGGAGAGACTGTGAGAGTAACTGGCAGCTGCTTCTTTTTACATTTTACAGTGCTTTATAAAATACTTTGTTATTAATAATAATAATAATAATAATAATAATAATAATAATAATAATAATAATAATAATGTAAAGAACAAATGTAGTAATAGACAAAGAATGCCATGGTTAATGTAAAAAAAGATTAAATAAGATTAAAGATATATTAAAACAAGATGTCAGAAAATGCATAACATAAGACGTCAATAATAATAATATAAATAATAATAAAATAATCAGTACCCATATTTGCAGCAGGCTGCCTTCTATCTTCAGACTGTTGTAAAATGTATTTTCCCAAAATATCTCTCAATTAATAAAATAACAAACAATGACTTTCTGATTTGAGTATTTTACCTCTTACTTCAGCCCACAGGACGCAGGAACTTTTTAAAGCCTAGGAAAGAAAACATTCAGGTAATTTAACAAGTAAACTGCAAAGTTTGATAACGTTTCTAACCCCCGGCAAAACTTATCAGTGCGTTCAAATACACATACTACCAAAATATTTATTATGTCACAACACACAGTATGAACGCAGTATGCCAAAAACACCAGGACGTCCTGAGTGCAGGGGATATATGGTGCAATGTTGTTTTTAAGACATTCAGCGAGGTTAAAATACTGTTTCTGTCAATGGAGTCCGGTGGCTTTGAGAAGGGCGTATAACATCTATTTCTCTGAATTAAAGGTTTATTTTGATCAAACCAGAGATGGTGATTGTTGGAATAGTGGAAAGACGAACAAACACAGTTTTGATGAGTTGTATTTTGTTTCTGTTGAGTTTGAATGAAGTGTGTTTTATGATGATAAGTGAGGTAAAATTACTGCTTTTGTCAATGGAGTCTGGTGGCTTTGAAGAGAGCAATTAACTGTATGTTTAGTTAGTTAATTATGATAATTGTCCAAATCCCTGTTGATTTTATTTATTATATAGTCACTTAAAGAAGCGTCACATAGCATTGCGCCGGGTGTCATGTTTCCGATAAATACCGAGACCACTTGTCCCGGAAATGACCCCACTGAAGACAAAAGTCAGATGTTAGTGTGTGACCTTTTTATACCCACCGATTTCCACTGACTGACAGCGCGTAACATGATATAATAGTTCCTGCCGTTCTCCAGTGGTGCATTGAAGAAGCCTCCATAGTCGAGTCCATCCCCGACAGTGAAGTTCATCTCTGTCCCGACATGTCGGACATCAAACTGGGCAGTGATGTATTCTGCTGAGGACTTTATTTTGGGGTTTGAGCTCGCAGGAGAGGAACAGTCAAACATCACAATCCCCTCCACAGGAAGCACAAACACCTGGTACAAACTGCAAAATGAAGAAAGAAAAATAAAGCAGGGCTGCACTGAATGTCTTTTCAAAGCTCATATTGATGTTTTCTAATGAAACTTCAAATGTCTGTTGTCATATTTTCTGACGGCATCACAAGTGTTGATTTTTTGTCATTGTGGTTGTGTAAATGTAATTATTTTGCTTTTAGATTGCTGCTAGTTGATACAGGTGTGTTTCTCCCTGATATAGAAGATAGTAAGTCTCAACAAAGCCAGGTCTTTCATTGTATCTGTTGGGCCTTAGTCTGTTTATTTATATGTTTATAGGCTATTGATGTGATTTTTGCACAATTTTTAGCCGTTTCAATAAAAAGGGAAAATCGTTTAAATTCGATTCTTGTCCTCATTAGACAATAATAGTAAAGTATAATATAAGTAACTTCAAGTTTGAAGAAAGTACAGCTCCAAATATCCTCGGGACAGACCTAGTATGCATGTGATATTATATATATATATATATATATATAATGAAATATAGCATACATGCTCGGTTGTTACCTTATTGGGTCCAGTGTGTTGGCTGATCTGCGGAGCCTCAAGGTCGGTACAGGAGTTTCAAATTCTCTGTAGTACACAGCTGGTGCTGGAGGCACTGTCAAATGTTATTGTTAGTAATAATACATTTAATTTATATGGCGCTTTTTCCAGATACTCAAAGACGCTTTACAATAGAAAAACCTTTCATACAAACAAACATACATACAAAAACGTACACACAAGAACAAACAACAAAACTAGTATAAAGAAAAATACATTATACAATTATATTGGCCCTTAATATGACAGTTATTTCATCTTATTTTTATTTCCCCATGCACATATACGGTATATGTATAGAGGTCTATATTCTTTGTGAAGCACTTAACTCCAGGTTTCAACATTTAGTCAGAGTAAATGTAAGAGTTGTCTGCACGATGGTACCTGGTAAGCTGGTGCTGGTGGTGATGCTGGCTGTGAACCTGGAGGACACTGCAGTGATGGAGATGCTGTAGTTTGTGACAGGAAGCAGGTTCAGACAGAGCTCCAGCTGGTCGGCCTTCGAGCTCACAAACTGCTTCCTCCTATCATGAAAGGACCTCTGGAAGTCTCTGGATCCCACGTACGTCACCTGGAAAGGAGTCAGAGTCACAAAACCCTCCATACACGAAGCAAAGAAAAATTCTGGTTTCTACTAGGGATGTAGAAATGTAGTAGTCTATACCAATACCAGTGAAATTCCACGGTATTCGATACCAATTAGATACCACAGTAAAAAACTAAAACAAAACAAATCCCAAGTACTTCACCATAAACTCCTTTATTACTGTTTGCATACAGGTTTTTGTTAGGAAGTTAAACAGGTCACAATTCCCTCTCTAATATCTATTTTATATTGTGTTTCTCGCCAAAAATAATGTTTTACAAGACTACATTTGAACACATCATAATAACGTTATAATTTTAATTTGTACTGAATAGAGCCTGAACGCACCATAGTGCAACTATGTAACCTCACTCCACCGGCTGCTAACAGCTAACTGCTAACTAGTAACAGCTAATTATTAACTTCTAACAGCTAACTGCTAACTGCTAACTGCTAACAGCTAACAACTAACTGCTTACTGCTAACAGCTAATTATTAACTGCTAACAGCTAACTATTAACAGCTAACTATTAACAGCTAACTTCTTACTGCTAACAGCTAATTATTAACTACTAACGGCTAACTGCTTACTGCTAACAGCTAATTATTAACAGCTAACTGTTAACTACTAACTGCTAACAGCTAATTATTAACTGCTAACAGCTAACTGATAACTACTAACAGCTAACTGCTTATTGCTAACAGCTAATTATTAACTGCTAACTACTAACAGCTAACTGCTAACTAGTAACAGGTAACTGCTAACAGCTAATTATTAACTTCTAACAGCTAACTGCTAACAGCTAATTATTAACTGCTAACAGCTAACTGCTAACTAGTAACAGCTAACTTCTTACTGCTAACAGCTAATTATTAACAGCTAACTGCTTACTGCTAACATCTAATTATTAACTACTAACGGCTAACTGCTTACTGCTAACAGCTAATTATTAACAGCTAACTGTTAACTATTAACAGCTAACTGTTAACTACTAACAGCTAACTGTTAACTACTAACAGCTAACTGTTAACAGCTAATTATTAACTGCAAACTACTAACAGCTAACTGCTTACTGCTAACAGCTAATTATTAACTGCTAACTACTAACAGCTAACTGCTAACAGCTAATTATTAACTACTAACAGCTAACTGCTAACAGCTAAGAGATAACTACTAACTGCTAATGTTAACAAGCTCTCCTGCCAATTTCCACACAGATTTGTTGTTCACAATGTAGCATTATAAGGGAATCCCTAGCATGTACCAGCAGTTGTTGTAATTTCCTGCACTTGCCAAAACAATTATGCTGTGGCCTTCTCAATGCAAAGTGATGCTAACTTTGACTTATCGGGAAATTGACAGGGGTGTAAAAAAGAACCCGGAAATTATATTTAAGGTAAAGCGGTGGTTCTCAAACCTTTCTGGTCAGGCCTCTCTTTAAAACTAGAACAAATCTGTGATTGGATCCTTTTCTTAAAAACCCTTTTTAAATGCAGAACTTTCAGGCGATGCAAATGAGAAACATTACTGGGTTTAATTACATTGATTAGAATAGGTGCAAATGTTATTTCTTTTTCTGACATTATTACATTTTCAGAAAATGATTACATTATTGGTTGCATGATAAATGCTAAACTCTTCATACACATATAACCAGAGAATAAGAACATTACTGAAATAACCGATAACAGTAACTGCAGTAAAAGCAGGATGATGATCTCACCTTGTAATCTTCAGTATCCTCCTCATACTTCTCCGCTCTCCAGCGCAGACATTTTTCTTTGAGGACACAAAGGTGACTGACAGGTGGCTTTATTTCTGTCAGAGATAAGAGAGCGATGGTACAACACATCTCCACCTTTAGCCATGTTATAAATCTCTTTACAAATGATGTTCTCATCAGTAACATCACACAAGCATCATACAAATCCAGATGCTTTTATTTTGTACCAACACATTATGTAATCTGCATTTCTTAATACATTAATACATATTAAAATGTTTTTTACAAAATGAAAGTGAAAATGTAACAATACATGCTTTATGTAATAACCAACCGAAAGGGATGTTTTAATTTATAAAAAATCGTTTTACATTATAAAAACAATGTTAATTGTTTGCATTCTAGCATGAATCATACTGACTCAAAATCCATTTTAAAAGACACAATTAGTTCAGTAGATTAAGTTTCATTGAGTAACCGTATTCTCCAGCCGTCCTAAAAATACAACTAAAATAAAATAAAAGCGACTCTCGCATATTGTAATAACAACTACAATATGTAATATGTGCCCTTTGATGGAGTGACGTTAATAACATGTTGTCCAGTTATCACATACAGTGTTGTTACAGGCCTAATGCACATTGTAACCTCGTGTGGTTTTTACTCACCGATGCATCTCAGTGTCGCTGTCTGCCACTCCCCAGAGCTGCCACACACAGACACGTTGCCGCCCCTCCAGCTGTGATGTCCACTCACACAGCGGTGGATCACGACACTCATGTTGTGCCAAACCACCTCGGATTTGGGGAGGAAGGGAGCCGGGCCACATTTAGCTAAAGGAACACAACGACACTGAGTGTTAGTTAACTGACAGCAAGTAGTGTGGGCCCTGATTATATATATGTTCCACACATATCTAGCTTTGTTTGGGTCATCAGGGGGTAAAAAGACGTCAAATAAATGACGCAACATTTAGTCAGCAGTGGATTCAGCCACAGGAATAAAAGAAAATACATCTGCAAATAATATTTCAGGTAAAACTGCCTCAAATATGGAGATTTATGTATTTTCTCTGTTTCATATCATAATAAAGTGAATATCTTTGTGTTTTTGACAGAACAACACATTTAAAGACATCACTTTGGAAACTTGGATGAACATTTTTATAACCAAACAATCAATCTAGAAAATATTTAAAATTTATCAACAATGTAAATAATCGTTATGCTCGAACACCAGCGCAACTCGGGATAATGTGAAAGAAGAAAAATATTATTCTTCACCTCAATTTACCTCAAAACCTGCAGCAAGCACACAACATAGAGCCATAACAGCAATATACAAGGGAGCATGTATTACTGACCAGATAACACAAATATATCAAACACTTGTTAAAAATAATGAATCTTCCACGGGGGAATAGATGCATGTCCGTGCGTGTCACTGTATCACTGTACCTTTGCACTGCACAGACACTTCCCCCCACTGTCCTGACAGTAAACATGTCGACATGTTATTTCCAGCCTCCTGGTAAAATCCATCCACGCACTCATACAGCAGCACACTCCCCGGTGCACCGCTGCCATCCCACAGCAGGTTAGTATGGGGGAGGGTTAGGGGGGGGCCGCAGCTTATTTCTGCACACAGACGTTAGCACAGACTGGGTGCTGTTAACAGGAAATATAACACATGCACATCCTCCAAGATGAGTAATGAGAGCAAGTAGTAAACTCTCTTTATATGTTTTCTGTGCACATAATGAAACTCTTATGTTAGCAAATAATAATTACTCAAATTAATATGCAACTTTATAGAGAATATAAGTGGCACCCTACTACATTTTCATACCTCAACTATTTACAAAGCATGGTAATACTTATATTTTAGTTGGCATTTTTGGGAAAAAGGTTTATTTGTTACCGAAAGTTATATGAAAAGATTGTTTTTGCTAGAGATGCATATTATATATTGGGCCAATAAAGGAACAGTTTTAGAAATGAGTAATTATTAGAAGGCTTTGATTGATTTTGTCTGTTATCTGACAAATTGCATTCTGTTGCTGTTGGACTGAGCCTGTGTCCTTTCTTTATGCTAAGCTAACACTGAACAGATATGAGCGTACTATCGATCTACAGAAAGCAAATATCCGTTTTTCCCAAAAATATGAAATTATTGCCTTAAATATTTTGTGCAACAAAATACTACGAATTTTCAGAAATGTAAACAGTAATTCATCAATATATCTGTCATCAAACTTTGCACCTTCACACCAAAGATCAACATCCTCCCACAGTCCACTCTCTGCACAGACTGAGGAGTTTCTCCGGCTCCTGGTGTGATATCCGTCCTCACATTGGTACAACACCACACTGCCCATGTGTGACGTGCCGTCCCAAAGCATGTTAGCATGAGCTTTAAAAACAGGCTCTTCACAACTGATTTCTACAACAAAAAGACAGCAAGTCATTGTAGATGTTGAAATGATGTTAAAGGAAGAGTTCACCCACGAAATGATCATTTATATATACATTTGTTCACTCTGCGTGTTCACTCTCGTGTTCTCACTCTGCATGTTCACTCTGTGTGTTCACTCTCGTGTTCACTCTGCGTGTTCACTCTCGTGTTCACTCTGCGTGTTCACTCTCGTGTTCACTCTGCGTGTTCTCTCTGCGTGTTCACTCTGCGTACCACCGTAGTACTAACCAATATCAAGACTTTTCTCTAACTAAGCACAGCAACATGTATTACATCATGACTTTGATTGGCGGCAGGTAACCAACACACATCATCACCTTGACAGAGCGGCGAGGCTCCGTCCCATTCTCCACTGGCGGTACAAACTAAGACACCTCCGTCTCCGACATGGACATATCCAGAGTTACACTGATAAACAACCTGCGAGCCCACAGTGGACACTTCATCCCACAGCATGACTGAATCAGGGACGAGTGCAGGAACACCACAGTCAACTTCTACAGGAGGGAAATTGTAAAATTTAATGAAAAGGAAAAATGTGCAGTTGTTACGTTTGCATGAGAAGTTTGGTTTTGTCCAGTAACCATTAGTTGTGAACACTGATATGATCTTCATTGTGATTAAATACATTACATACAATACATTTTGAGTACGTAAAAAAACAAGTTATATTGTAATGAACTCTGCGTGTTCACTCTGCGTGTTCACTCTTGTGTTCTCACTCTGCGTGTTCACTCTTGTGTTCACTCTCGTGTTCTCACTGCATGTTCACTCTCGTGCTCTCACTCTGCACGTTCACTCTGCGTGTTCACTCTTGTGTTCTCACTCTGCGTGTTCACTCTGCGTGTTCACTCTTGTGTTCTCACTCTGCGTGTTCACTCTTGTGTTCTCACTCTGCGTGTTCACTCTCGTGTTCTCACTCTGCGTGTTCACTCTTGTGTTCTCACTCTGCATGTTCACTCTCGTGTTCACTCTCGTGTTCTCACTCTGCGTGTTCACTCTGCGTGTTCTCACTCTGCGTGTTCACTCTCGTGTTCTCACTCTGCATGTTCACTCTGCGTGTTCTCACTCTGCGTGTTCACTCTCGTGTTCTCACTCTGCGTGTTCACTCTGCGTGTTCACTCTGCGTGTTTACTCTCATGTTCTCACTCTGCGTGTTCACTCTTGTGTTCTCACTCTGCATGTTCACTCTCGTGTTCTCACTCTGCGTGTTCACTCTGCGTGTTCACTCTGCGTGTTCACTCTGCGTGTTCACTCTCGTGTTCACTCTGCGTGTTCACTCTCGTGTTCACTCTCGTGTTCACTCTGCGTGTTCTCTCTGCGTGTTCACTCTGAATGTTCACTCTGCGTGTTCACTCTGCGTGTTCACTCTCGTGTTCACTCTGCGTGTTCACTCTCGTGTTCACTCTCGTGTTCACTCTGCGTGTTCTCTCTGCGTGTTCACTCTGCGTACCACTGTAGTACTAACCAATATCAAGACTTTTCTCTAACTAAGCACAGTAACATGTATTACATCATGACTTTGATTGGCGGCAGGTAACCAACACTCATCATCACCTTGACAGAGCAGCGAGGCTCCGTCCCATTCTCCACTGGCGGTACAAACTAAGACACCTCCCTCTCCGACATGGACATATCCAGAGTTACACTGATAAACAACCTGCGAGCCCACAGTGGACACTTCATCCCACAGCATGACTGAATCAGGGACGAGTGCAGGAACACCACAGTCAACTTCTACAGGAGGGAAATTGTAAAATTTAATGAAAAGGAAAAATGTGCAGTAACCATTAGTTGTGAACACTGATATGATCTTCATTGTGATTAAATACATTACATACAATACATTTTGAGTACGTAAAAAAACAAGTTATATTGCAATGAACTCTGCGTGTTCACTCTGCGTGTTCACTCTCGTGTTCTCACTCTGCGTGTTCACTCTCGTGTTCTCACTCTGCGTGTTCTCTCTGCGTGTTCACTCTCGTGTTCACTCTGCGTGTTCTCTCTGCGTGTTCACTCTGCGTTCACTCTGCGTGTTCACTCTGCGTGTTCACTCTGCGTGTTCACTCTGCGTGTTCACTCTGCGTGTTCACTCTTGTGTTCACTCTGCGTGTTCACTCTCGTGTTCACTCTGCGTGTTCACTCTGCGTGTTCACTCTCGTGTTCACTCTCATGTTCACTCTGCGTGTTCACTCTCGTGTTCACTCTCGTGTTCACTCTGCGTGTTCACTCTGCGTGTTCACTCTGCGTGTTCCCTCTGCGTGTTCACTCTGCGTGTTCTCTCTGCGTGTTCACTCTCGTGTTCACTCTGCGTGTTCACTCTGCGTGTTCACTCTGCGTGTTCACTCTATGTGTTCACTCTCGTGTTCACTCTGCGTGTTCACTCTGCGTGTTCTCTCTGCGTGTTCACTCTGCGTGTTCACTCTATGTGTTCACTCTGTGTGTTCACTCTGCGTGTTCACTCTATGTGTTCACTCTGTGTGTTCACTCTATGTGTTCACTCTCGTGTTCACTCTGCCTTTTCACTCTGCGTGTTCTCTCTGTGTGTTCACTCTGTGTGTTCACTCTGCGTGTTCACTCTATGTGTTCACTCTCGTGTTCACTAATGTGTTCACTCTCGTGTTCACTCTGCCTTTTCACTCTGCGTGTTCTCTCTGTGTGTTCACTCTGTGTGTTCACTCTGCGTGTTCACTCTATGTGTTCACTCTCGTGTTCACTAATGTGTTCACTCTCGTGTTCACTCTGCGTGTTCACTCTCGTGTTCACTCTGCGTGTTCACTCTGCGTGTTCTCTCTGCGTGTTCACTCTGCGTGTTTTTTCTGTGTGTTCACTCTGCGTGTTCACTCTGCGTGTTCTCTCTCGTGTTCACTCTCGTGTTCACTCTGCGTGTTCACTCTCGTGTTCACTCTCGTGTTCACTCTCGTGTTCACTCTCGTGTTCACTCTGCGTGTTCACTCTGCGTGTTCACTCTGTGTGTTCTCTCTGCGTGTTCACTCTATGTGTTCACTCTCGTGTTCACTCTGCGTGTTCTCTCTGTGTGTTCACTCTATGTGTTCACTCTGTGTGTTCACTCTATGTGTTCACTCTGTGTGTTCACTCTGCGTGTTCACTCTATGTGTTCACTCTCGTGTTCACTCTGCGTGTTCACTAATGTGTTCACTCTCGTGTTCACTCTGCGTGTTCACTCTCGTGTTCACTCTGCGTGTTCACTCTGCGTGTTCTCTCTCGTGTTCACTCTGCGTATTCACTCTGCGTGTTCACTCTGCGTGTTCTCTCTTGTGTTCACTCTCGTGTTCACTCTGCGTGTTCACTCTCGTGTTCACTCTGCGTGTTCACTCTCGTGTTCACTCTCGTGTTCACTCTCGTGTTCACTCTGCGTATTCACTCTGCGTGTTCTCTCTGTGTGTTCACTCTGCGTGTTCACTCTGCGTGTTCACTCTGTGTGTTCTCTCTGCGTGTTCACTCTGTGTGTCACCGTAGTACTAACCAATATCAAGACTTTTCTCTAATTTTTTATTCTTCGTTCACCGTGGACGATTGTGAGAAAAATAAACCTTTCTTCAAGAATTTTGTTTGTCACAGAACAAGTAATTTATATATTCCTTTAAAGTCAATCCTAGATACAATTCTCACATCTTGAATAAATGTTTGTCCCATCAGCTGAATGATGACAGTAGCTCAACTGCAGCACAGCAACATGTATTACATCATGACTTTGATTGGCAGCAGGTAACCAACACTCATCATCACCTTGACAGAGCGGCGAGGCTCCGTCCCATTCTCCACTGGCGGTACAAACTAAGACACCTCCCTCTCCGACATGGACATATCCAGAGTTACACTGATAAACAACCTGCGAGCCCACAGTGGACACTTCATCCCACAGCATGACTGAATGAGGGACGAGTGCAGGAACACCACAGTCAACTTCTACAGGAGGGAAATTGTAAAATTTAATGAAAAGGAAAAATGTGCAGTAACCATTAGTTGTGAACACTGATATGATCTTCATTGTGATTAAATACATTACATACAATACATTTTGAGTACGTAAAAAAACAAGTTATATTGTCATGAATTCTTAGCAATTTGACAAGTTTAAATAAAAGTTTTGCTATGTTTTGAATGAAAACACCCGAGTGTGTGTGTGTATATATGTGTGTGTGTGTGTGTGTGTGTGTGTGTGTGTGTGTGTGTGTGTGTGTGTGTGTGTGTGCAGGCGCATGTCATTTTGTTAGACAATTATGATGAAAATAACATTTAAAGTGTTACATTCTGAAAATAAATAAATATGTTTTGAATGAAAACACCCGACGCGACGTTCTTTGACGCGGACATGTTTATCCTCCAGCAAAGAAACTTTTTAAAAAGTGAAATGTTCCTAAAACTGGAATATGACATAAAATACAAAACAAAATGACAAAGAAAATCCTTTGAGGGGTTTTAATCATCGTTTGCTTTACCTTGGCAGGACAGAGTCGGGGGGGTCCACTGACCGTGTTCATTACAGATCGATTCATTATCTCCTCCTTTGTTATAAAAGCCCTCTTTACAAACATAGAGCACGCTGCTGCCGGGGGCTGAGCTGCTGTCCCACACCTGCTCTGTGGACTGTACTACGGGAGGACGTCCACACGAAGTCTCTGCGAGGAACAACGTGCACCACAACATGAACAGCAGGATGCACTGAGGCTGCAACCATTAGGCACCGACAGAAACGTGATCGCATGCAGAAATTAATTCATTAATAAACAACAACAGCCAGTGGATGGATTGACCCACAGAAATAAAAGTAATAACTATAATATGCAACTTTTTTAATATTCGATTAATCGTTAAAGTAATTTTTAATGCATAAATGCCTCTTAAATATGTTTCATATCATATTAAAATGAATATCTTTGGGACATTTAAAGACTTTAAGAAACTAAGATGGACATTTATCACTAGTTTCTGACATTTAATAGACCAAACGATTAATCTAGAAAACATTTGGCAGATTAAACAATAATGAAAATGATCGTAGTGTTGATATTAGTTTTGACATTGTATGATTTTGTTTGACATGCCTGGAGACAAGACATGGTATCTGTATGCGTTGGATACATTTACTTTTCAGTACTAGGAATATTGTATTTAGTCTCAGACGCCCCGAAAAACTCCAGAGTATCAAACAGAGACTGTACCTTGGCAGAGCACGGCCGGTCTCTCCCACTGTCCAGCAGCAGTACAGACTGATATGTTTCCATTTCCAATATTATGATATCCAGAGATGCATTGATAAAGCACCTCGGTGCTCATCCTCGAGCTCTTATCCCACTGCATACGAGAGTGAGGGACGGCCGGGGGAGAGCCACAGTCGACGTCTGAGGGCCAAAACAGACAAGCTGCATGAAAAGGAATTAACTGGGAAATCTCCAGGAAGTCTGTCGGGTTTCATGATCCATGTGCTGCTGAGGGGATCGTGGATCTCTCTTTGCATTCTGTCAACAGCCACTAAACATCTCCTGCATGTAGTTAGTGTAGCGTGTATAACATGAGCTGTGAGTGACATGTGAACAAAGCCCTCTGCACAAAGCTTCAGAATATAGAGAGGAATGAAAGTGGAAAGTTTGGTGTATGTAAGTGCTACTGAAGTGGAGACTTCTGCTGAAGAGTGTGAGAAAAAGCTCCTTTAGAGAAAAGCTCCTTTAAAGATATGTATTGTAACATTCATACATGTTGTACACACTACAGGTGAACAGAGTCATACATGTTGTACACACTACAGGTGAACAGGGTCATACATGTTGTACACACTACAGGTGAACAGAGTCATACATGTTGTACACACTACAGGTGAACAGGGTCATACATGTTGTACACACTACAGGTGAACAGGGTCATACATGTTGTACACACTACAGGTGAACAGGGTCATACATGTTGTACACACTACAGGTGAACAGAGTCATACATGTTGTACACACTACAGGTGAACAGGGTCATACATGTTGTACACACTACAGGTGAACAGAGTCATACATGTTGTACACACTACAGGTGAACAGGGTCATACATGTTGTACACACTACAGGTGAACAGAGTCATACATGTTGTACACACTACAGGTGAACAGGGTCATACATGTAACTAACAGATATCAGCATGTTTACTGAATCATGAGCAGTTATATAAAGCTACTTGTGCAGAAAGGCAGCCTGGTTTTGCTGTGTGTGTTTAGTTACCTTCACAGACCATGGAGAGTCTTCTCCACCGTCCATCAGCTCCACACACTGAGCTCCGGTCTCCACTCCTCCACACAAAACCTTCATCACAGTCGAACACGGCCATGCTGCCGTATGAGGTCCCTGTGACTGACAGCAGCACCGTGTCCTCCCCTGAGGCCGGCTGGCCACAGTCCACCACTGAGAGGGACAAAAAGATTAGATCCAGACCATCTGCATGGATCGCACATTTAGTGCCTTGAGATTGCTTTTAGCTTTGAAAGGCGCTTTATAAATACAATTTATTATTATTATTATTATTATTATTATTGTTATTGTTATTATTATTATTATTATTATTATTATTATTATTATTATTATTATTTAGCACTTTCAACCAGCCAGGAACAGACTGGTTCACACACTAATGGCATTAAGGACCTAAAAAGTCTTACATTTTGGCTGTTAATCAATAGGTTTTTTCTTGTCGTTCATATTCACGCTTGAAAAGTGACACCATTTAATGCTACTCATAACTCTCAGTGTGCAGCTTTACGTTTGCAGGAGGCTTTGTCTCTGTGAGGGTTGAAGGGCTCCACTCCGTCGTGGATTTCATATCCCAGCTGGCAGCTGCAGGAAAAACTGCCGTTCAGGTTCCTGCACTGACCTCCCTCTCCACACTGGCCTGTGATCCTGCACTCATCAACGTCTGCACAAACAATAATAAAGGAGCACGTGGCATGAAAAACATAATGTCAGACACTTTGTGAGGCTTGTTTTACAGGTAATGGTCCTTTTATGCCTTTAACAGCCACTCACCCTGACAGTAGGTCCCATCGTTTGGGATGAAGGTGTCCTTGTTGTTGGAGGGGCTGTAGCCAGCCAGGCAGGTACAGTAGTAGCTGCCACGCGTGTTGTGGCAGGTGCTGTACGGCCCACAGATCCCACGGAGCTGACACTCATCTTTATCTGGTACAAAAACATATTTATTGCACTTCAACATGAACGAGATGTGAAATCATTAAACGCACATTGTGTCATGTTCTGCCACTAGGGGTCTCAATTAAAAACAATAACAAAACACGGTGTTTGGTGGCGTCGTGACGTCGCGTGGGATCATGGGAGTTGTTGTCTTCGCCATCATTGCTGTCATTGCGGTCAGCTTCTTCCCAATGATGATTCCTTCATTTCTAAACGTTTAGGAGGTTTTTAACAGGAGCAGAATTATCCCCAGAAGTCTCATCCTCTCCGAAACAAACGGACCAGGTGATTAAAACCGGTAAAAACCCGTAAACACGCAGTTTCACGTTAAAAATCAGTGTTTTATTGACGCTTCTTGGCGGACAACAAATGTTCCGGAGGGGCTAAGAGCCGAGTTGCCACTAATGTTTGCTCAGCTTGTTTCTCTGATAACTTAAGATCCAGACGTTGATGGAGATTTTACCGTGAGCCGAATTATCATCAGAGGTCTCCTCCTCTCTCTAACAAATGGACCTGCTGATTAAAACCGGTAAACACTGAATAAAGCAGTTTCACGTTAAAAAGCAGTGTTTCTCCGGTGCAGTTCTGCTGCCGCTAACGTTTGTTCAGCTTGTTTCTCTGAGAATTTAAGATCCAGGTTAAATGTGTAATTCTGAGCCACCTGCTCCAAAGAAATAGTGGGCAGTATTTCACCTCTAAACTGGGTCCATCCATACAATCTCTAATGTTTATATATTAGTTGTAGTAGTTTGACATATTTATTGTATTCTGATTCCTTCTTTATGTTGTGTGTCCATGTCCGTGTAACGTTACGTTAGTTTGTTTATTGGACTAAATCCAAAGTGGCAGAAACTAGAAAACGACCCAAATATTCGTCTGGTCTTCCCAGTGGCGGCGCAGAGAGGAGAGCAGCCCGCCGGGGAGGAGAGAGTTGGGCCGGGAGGAGAGAGGTGGACAGAGAGGAGAGCAGCCCGCCGGGGAGGAGAGAGGTGGGCAGAGAGGAGAGCAGCCCGCCGGGGAGGAGAGAGGTGGGCAGAGAGGAGAGCAGCCCGCCGGGGAGGAGAGAGGTGGGCCGGGAGGAGAGAGGTGGACAGAGAGGAGAGCAGCCCGCCGGGGAGGAGAGAGGTGGGCAGAGAGGAGAGCAGCCCGCCGGGGAGGAGAGAGGTGGACAGAGAGGAGAGCAGCCCGCCGGGGAGGAGAGAGTTGGGCCGGGAGGAGAGAGGTGGACAGAGAGGAGAGCAGCCCGCCGGGGAGGAGAGAGGTGGACAGAGAGGAGAGCAGCCCGCCGGGGAGGAGAGAGTTGGGCCGGGAGGAGAGAGGTGGGCAGAGAGGAGAGCAGCCCGCCGGGGAGGAGAGAGGTGGACAGAGAGGAGAGCAGCCCGCCGGGGAGGAGAGAGTTGGGCCGGGAGGAGAGAGGTGGACAGAGAGGAGAGCAGCCCGCCGGGGAGGAGAGAGGTGGGCAGAGAGGAGAGCAGCCCGCCGGGGAGGAGAGAGGTGGACAGAGAGGAGAGCAGCCCGCCGGGGAGGAGAGAGGTGGGCAGAGAGGAGAGCAGCCCGCCGGGGAGGAGAGAGGTGGGCAGAGAGGAGAGCAGCCCGCCGGGGAGGAGAGAGGTGGACAGAGAGGAGAGCAGCCCGCCGGGGAGGAGAGAGGTGGGCAGAGAGGAGAGCAGCCCGCCGGGGAGGAGAGAGGTGGACAGAGAGGAGAGCAGCCCGCCGGGGAGGAGAGAGGTGGACAGAGAGGAGAGCAGCCCGCCGGGGAGGAGAGAGGTGGACAGAGAGGAGAGCAGCCCGCCGGGGAGGAGAGAGGTGGGCAGAGAGGAGAGCAGCCCGCCGGGGAGGAGAGAGGTGGGCAGAGCACTCTGCATTGATAAGGTTAGTTGTTAGTTTTAGTTTGAATTTATGACATCTGTTGTTTTGACCAAATAGCGGAAAAAAATGTGGAAAAGTTTGTCTTAAATTTAATTCGGAGTGGCATTAAAGAAAAGTCTTAAATCTAATTTGCTGTAATCACCCTGACATAGTGGTTTCATCCAGTGTTAACACAAAAATATTAATTTACAGCTTTAGATAAATTCCCTTTTTAAACTGGAAAGTCATAATTTATACTAAAATAAGTTTGAAGTGAAAAGACTTCATTTAGCTTCACACGATAAACACAAAACAAAAAATGTTTTTGTCCTACCTACACAGAAAGTTCTCCCGTTTCCAATAAACCCGTACTTGCAGTTACACATTTTTCCAGATCCGTAGGGCAAGTCGTTACATGTGGCGTCAAAGTGGCAGCTGGCACACACGTCCAGAGAGCGGCCTTCTGCCGCCGTCTCTGAGAGGAACACATCAGTCAATATCTCTCTCAATATTCAGTCAGACATCATAAGTTATTAGTTATACGATCACACGTGTAATAAAATAATAAGTAGCTAACATATTAAATAAAGAGACAAACACGCGTGTAATAAAATAATAAGTAGCTAACATATTAAATAAAGAGACAAACACGCGTGTAATAAAATAATAAGTAGCTAACATATTAAATAAGAGACACGTGTAATAAAATAATAAGTAGCTAACATATTAAATAAGAGACGCGTGTAATAAAATAATAAGTAGCTAACATATTAAATAAGAGACACGTGTAATAAAATAATAAGTAGCTAACATATTAAATAAAGAGACAAACACACGTGTAATAAAATAAAATAAGTAGCTAACATATCCTGCATTAGATAATGTGAATAAATGGTCTTTACCTGCAGTGGCGCAGAGCAGAAACACCACGATCATTGCTCTGTTTCTGTCGTCCATCCTCTGTGTCCCTGTCGCTCTCTACACTTCAGACGCTCCCCGTCCCCATCCTCTCCTTTTTCTCATTCTCTTCTTCCGACTTCAGGACCGTGAGTGGATTTGAAAAGCAGGATGTGAAGTGAGCTGAGGTCAGTCTGAGGAACGGCTCTTTTTTCTCAATGGTCTTCTTGCAGCTTCTGGTTTCGTGTCTTAATCTGTTCCCCCCCCCTGACTTTCAGTTACACTGAACTGCACACTCATGCTGCGGCCGCTGATAACGGCTATATTTAGCCTAAAAAACCTGTTGGAAAAACAGTTGTGGCGTCTTTTAAAAGCACATTAACCGCATTATGTGTAAAATATATGACAGCCGGGAGACATGGTGAATATGGTAATACATGTAACTAACAGATATCATGAAGCTTCCCCACTTCATGACTCACATCAACACAGTTTATATTACAAGTGTTTAATATGTACATGAGGCGTTATGTAATGTAGCTGTGGAGAGTTTAAATCTACACACAGTTACACACACACACTCTGATGTTCTCATGTTCCTCTCGTCTGAAGAAGATGTTCTGGAAGATAAATATCCCAAAATCTCATGACCAGTGGATGAAAAAACAACATTTTGGCCTTGATGACTTAAAGCTAGATAAAGTATGAATATGACTGCACTGGTGTTGTAGACCAACATCATGGTGCACTCCTACCCTTTGTCCTATGAAGTTGTTTGTAACACTTATCAAATAAAACGGGACTTAATTGAAGCATTTCTTGTGTGAAAGCTGTGTTTATGGGATGTGGGTCTGCAATGGGTGCTGGGGGGGGGAGATAAGTGCGACGAGCTGCTATCTCTCAGCCCAGCGTGGACCTTACTGGTGTGTGTGTGTCACTCAAACCAACGAGTTCCCGCCTCCCAGCGGAGCCTGCTGGGCCGGACTGATTAACCTCTCAGAGCAGAAAGCCCCCAAAGAGCGACCTGAACAAACAGTGAGTCAAATCTGAGACGAGATGCAAATAAAAGGTTTTAAACTCAGCAGGTTGTTCAGTGTTGTGATGTGCAGCGTCTGCTCACACTGCGCCGTCTCAGGAACACCTGACAGCAACAACCACCGAGGAGGATTTAAGGATTTGGAAAGGTCACAACACTTTACAGATGTGTCGTTGAAATCTAAATGAAAGCAGAGGAATTACAACTTCCGTGTCACGTGACGCCATGTGGCCCAAAAAGACTTCCCCGTCGACTCACATCGGGAAAGAGACGTCTGTAAATCAGCGCATCACTTCCAGCACGAACACTTGAAGCACTTATTTTAATCATCAGGTCCTAAAAGTTGTAAAATGTGTTAATAGCTGAATCCAGAGTTATTCCCAATAAGTGTTTACACATTACACACCTGTTAGCACCTGATCTTAATAGACCTTTGTGGGGGGGGGGGGGGGGGGGGGGTATTAAAAGTGTGTAATAGACTTCAGAGATGATTCATGTCACATCACTAACCCTCACATCACAAAGCACATTAGTGGCTGAAAAAAGAAAACGTTTGCTGTTTGAATGTTTTTATGTCCAATAACGGCTTTTTAAACATGAGGGGGGGGGGGGCATGAGGGGGATACTTTTAAAATCTGCATGTTGAGAATGAAGTCGAAATGTTAAAACTAAAAGTCGATGGACCAGCTTTAGAGCTCGTACTAAAAGTTCCCTTACTGCACGGCGCGAACACTCTCCCGTACACGACAGTCTGTCGACGCCAACTGCAGCGCGCTCATGAAACGGTGCAGAGACAGCAGCGTCTCTTCTCTCGTGCGGTCTCCACTTCCTCGTGCGAAGGCGCGTCAGGAGCCGGAGACTCGTCCTCGCTCTCTGACAGCGAGCCGCTGGAGGTGGACAGCAGCCTCTCGCACACCAGCTCGGCTGCTTTTCCATCCATGACGGACAAGTCTGTCACAGTTTTCTCCCTCAGCGACATGTCTCCATCGTCATCGTCGTCTATCAGCACAAACTCCTTCAGGTGCACCGTCTCCACCCCGTGGAGGCTGTAGTTCTCCGCCGATTCGTGGACGTCCACGAAGGTCAGAGTGGACGTCTCCGTCAGGGCCTCGTGTGGGTCCGTGGAGTTGTCCTCCGGCCCTGAATACGCCTGGCTGCTGGAATCCATCATCCACGAGGAGTTCCTCTGACTCCCGTCTCTCAGGCTGGACCTCTCGTCCGGGCCGTTGGAGATGAGGTCCGGCACAGAGGACGTCTTTCCTGCTGGACCGTCTCTCCTGCTGTGGGAGCCGTTCTCTGTGATCGCGTGACCATTCCCAGAATGCATCGTGACAGCCACGCTCTCGTAGTCATGGTGGACCTGCACACCGCTGCCCCCTGCTGGAGGGGAGAGGCGGACGCTGGCGTTGCCTTTTCTTTGCTTCATGTATTGTCGCTCGCCGCACTGAGATGAAACAGAACATTGGAAGTTAGTTATTTTACTTTTAAAGATCTATTTATTGTTAGCTCCAGAGAACGCTCGGATACCGACGGTTACGTTTTAAATGACTGACAGGCACTTTACGAAGACGTATGAATAACAATCAGTGATGTTTTCAACACACATCACAGAATTATTGGCCGACATAGCCAATCTGCTTTATTTGTGTAAACTGATCGGATTCACAGGATTTTCCGATCAGTCCGATCCGTCAGGGTTTAGCTAGCATTAGCACGCTAACATGCAGACCATGTGACACACCAGGGATAAAAACACTCGTCACAAAACCTCCCGACATCGTTTCCACTGAAGCTCTGGAGGAATACCCCAGAAGTTATTTCCTCATTTAAAGTTGCTCCGTTTGTTGTTAACGGGTTGAGATCTGGTGAAGCACACGAGTCACGTGATACTCGTCAAACCGTTCACTTTTTGCAAATCATCATTTAAATGTTGCGCTAACATACTTGTTGGTGGTACAGATATTATATATTATATAAATACTCACAACTATATTTATTTTTACTTTTTGTTGACACCATAATATGATACGAGCTCCATTTGTAACATCAAAGACAAATGTTTAAGAAAAGAAATGAAGACCTTTAACATCGCTGAAGACAAGACCTTCAAGAGGAAATGTTAAAATGTTGTGTTATTATATTATTATGTTTATTTGTTGTTATTGTCGGCTGATCGAGTTCCTCGAAGGGTCGACCTCCAGTCTGTGAGCTGAGCGTTGTGTGCATCTGTTATGTGTTATAAATATACACATCTGGTTAAACAACCTTCACACCTCCTCATGTTACAGCATTTCATGTGATGTTTCATCTTATTCTTTATGTATATATTTATGTCTGAGGTATGCTGAGTGTTGTTGGGATTCAAGGTTTTTATAATCCTTTGACTTTAATCTCTTCAGGTCCTTTAACGTCGCTCCTTTGTGTTGCTGCTGCACAGTTACAAACACACTAATACACATTTGTGTGTCCCTCAGTAAACATGGTGGCATTGTGCCGTCACATCCTCCCCTCCCCTCCAGGTAACAGTAAGAGCAGCCGGCTTTATGAACAACAGGAAGACAGAACAAGCTCTCATTTGGTATCGGCCTGAATAAATAAATCAAGCTGCTACTTTTAAAAGAAGCAAAAAATAACTTAAATTCCCCGAGGATCAGCTCTTTGAAGGAGACAGATGAAGTCCTCTAAAGTGCTCTACACACACACACACACACACACACGCTCACACACACACACACGCTCACACACACACACACACACACACACACACACACACACGCTCACACACACACGCATGTGTGATATGTGTTTTTCATTTCTGTACTGTTATTATAAAATGCAATTAAGGTGACACACACTGTAAGTCTGTATCTCTGCCTGCCAATGCAGAGACCATATAATATATGTGCAGACACACACACACACAATAATCACATTATAATGCATCATAACAGTGATTATTATTAATTATAAAAAGATTATAATTATTACAGCTGTGGGAATTATAACTCACTTTGATCTTTCCAAAGAAAAGTCAGTGAGACCTGCAGTTATGAAATATTATGATACTTATAAATCATTATAAAATGCTTTATAATGAGTATTTATAAGTGCTGGTAAATATAATTAAACAGATTATGATGCATTATAGACGTGGGCCTCATCAGTGTTACCAAATGTAGTTTTGTACAATTTACAGAAGATCACAACTATTTCTTATAAATTGTTCTTAAATTATAGCTTGTTTATTTTCTACATTGATTTATTCTTTTTTATTTACATTTCTGTGTCTGTGAGGCGCTTTGTGGTATACATAAAGTTTATCATTATTATTAATATTATTCACACTGAACACGAGATCAAAAGACTTCTAGAGGAGCGTTTCCACTTTACGTCCCTTCGTGCTAAATGCAACGCGCTGCGTTCAGGAGCTCAACAGACTGACCTGCTTACACTTCACTGACTCGTGACAGAATCGGGACTCCATAAATGAATAATAACAGAAACGCACATGTTGGAGCGAGTCGCTGTGCTCCACTCCGGCTTGTGTAACAATAGATGAAAAATAGATTTGATTTAAACACACTCACTGCATTTAGTTTGCACTTCGATGGCTGTGGACGAGGGAGCTTATAATGCAGGAGAAATACTCTCCTACGTATCACCAAACTCTTTATCCAATCAGAAGCTCCTAAACGTGAAGATGTGGGAGCAATGTGTGTGTTCAAAAAACAATTAGTGACCAATGACTTCCATAATCCTGCACAATGTCACATCTTTATACACACACCACCTCATCGCATTCAAAACAAAAACACTGCAACTACTTTGCACACTTGTCTAATGTATATATGTTTATCCACCATATTATAGTGTACTCTACCTTATTCTTTATATTCTGTATTGTGTGTTCTACAGTCTGTGTATATCTTGTAGTGTTGAAGTATTTATTGTGTATTTATATCAGTGTGCTGTATATGTAGGCTATACTATACTATACACACACACACACACACACACACATATATATATATATATATATATATATATATGTGTGTGTATATGACAGTGATAACAATACATAATCATACATGCAGAAATCTTAATTTTCAAAAGAATCCACGACAACACAACGAGGCTGAATAAATAAAAACGCGTTTACCTTCAGGCTTCCACAGCTGAACTCTTCCCCGAGTTGCAGTAATGAGAATCACATGGCAGAGGTGGGATGACCCAGCATGTGTCCCGCTGATCTGTGGCACCGCTGCTCAAACTGATTTCTCCTCCTCCGCCTGCACACAGAGGCTCTGCACACACTCTGCACACACTCTGCACACACACCCTCCTGCATCCCATAAACTACACAGCTCACAGTGTGCAGGAGTCACGAGATGCTCCACAGATTAAAACACACCAGCGTTGGTGTTCCCCCGTACAATATTCTGTTAAAGGCTTATGGAACTGTTCCACATTAAAACAACTAGATGTGTTATATATGTTGTTGAACGTCTCCCCTTTGTTTGTAGCCAGAAGCTTCATAAACTGACTTTTTATGCAGTTTTAAGACACTTTCTACATCCTGGTGTTTTTAACTCTATATGTGAAGGATGAATGATTTTAGTCCTCGAACGTCTGGATGTTAAGTTCTCACAGAAACAAGCTGACAGACTGTTAGCCGTTAGCTGTTAGCCGTTAGCTGTTAGCTGTTAGCCGTTAGCTGTTAGCCGTTAGCTGTTAGCCGTTAGCCGCTCCACTCTGTGTTCATGAAACTGCTTTATTTAGTGTTTTTACTGTTTTTATCACAACTCTGTTAGTTTTGGAGCAGAGGAGGAACACTGAAGGAATGCTAAATCAAATCAAATGTATTTATATAGCCCAATATCACAAATTATACATTTGTCTCAGGGTGCTTTACAGACTGTACAGGTTACGACACCCTCTGTCCTTAGACCCTCTGTCCTTACACCCTCTGTCCTTAGACCCTCTGTCCTTACACCCTCTGTCTTTAGACCCTCTGTCTTTAGACCCTCTGTCCTTAGACCCTCTGTCCTTACACCCTCTGTCCTTAGACCCTCTGTCTTTAGACCCTCTGTCTTTAGACTCTCTGTCCTCAGACCCTCTGTCCTTAGACCCTCTGTCCTTAGACCCTCTGTCTTTAGACCCTCTGTCTTTAGACCCTCTGTCCTTAGACCCTCTGTCTTTAGACCCTCTGTCCTTAGACCCTCTGTCCTTAGACCCTCTGTCTTTAGACCCTCTGTCCTTAGACCCTCTGTCCTTACACCCTCTGTCTTTAAACCCTCTGTCCTTAGACCCTCTGTCCTCAGACCCTCTGTCCTTAGACCCTCTGTCCTTAGACCCTCTGTCTTTAGACCCTCTGTCCTTAGACCCTCTGTCCTTACACCCTCTGTCTTTAAACCCTCTGTCCTTAGACCCTCTGTCCTTAGACCCTCTGTCCTTACACCCTCTGTCCTCAGACCCTCTGTCCTTAGACCCTCTGTCCTCAGACCCTCTGTCCTTAGACCCTCTGTCCTCAGACCCTCTGTCCTTACACCCTCTGTCCTCAGACCCTCTGTCCTTAGACCCTCTGTCCTCAGACCCTCTGTCCTTAGACCCTCTGTCCTCAGACCCTCTGTCCTTAGACCCTCTGTCCTTAGACCCTCTGTCTTTAGACCCTCTGTCCTTAGACCCTCTGTCCTTACACCCTCTGTCTTTAAACCCTCTGTCCTTAGACCCTCTGTCCTTACACCCTCTGTCCTCAGACCCTCTGTCCTTAGACCCTCTGTCCTCAGACCCTCTGTCCTTAGACCCTCTGTCCTCAGACCCTCTGTCCTTACACCCTCTGTCCTCAGACCCTCTGTCCTTAGACCCTCTGTCCTCAGACCCTCTGTCCTTAGACCCTCTGTCCTCAGACCCTCTGTCTTTAGACCCTCTGTCCTCAGACCCTCTGTCCTTAGACCCTCTGTCCTCAGACCCTCTGTCCTCAGACCCTCTGTCCTTAGACCCTCTGTCCTCAGACCCTCTGTCCTTAGACCCTCTGTCCTCAGACCCTCTGTCCTTAGACCCTCTGTCCTCAGACCCTCTGTCCTTACACCCTCTGTCCTCAGACCCTCTGTCCTTAGACCCTCTGTCCTCAGACCCTCTGTCTTTAGACCCTCTGTCCTCAGACCCTCTGTCCTCAGACCCTCTGTCCTTAGACCCTCTGTCCTCAGACCCTCTGTCCTTAGACCCTCTGTCCTCAGACCCTCTGTCCTTACACCCTCTGTCCTCAGACCCTCTGTCCTTAGACCCTCTGTCCTCAGACCCTCTGTCCTCAGACCCTCTGTCCTCAGACCCTCTGTCTTTAGACCCTCTGTCTTTAGACCCTCTGTCCTTAGACCCTCTGTCTTTAGACCCTCTGTCTTTAGACCCTCTGTCTTTAGACCCTCTGTCCTTAGACCCTCGCATCGCACAAGGAAAAACTTCCTAAAAGAAACCCCATAATTAAAGGGGGAACAGGCAGAAGCTGAAACTCCCATGATGCACTGGAACTTACCTAGAGGCAGAAGATGACATATTGTACGTTAAACACATATTAACTCTCCTAAATGCGTCCAATTCAAATTTAACACGTTAAAATATTTTATTTTAAAAAACATTTCAAGGCTTCAAAGCAGTTAAAACACCACCGTCGTAATTGTTTTATTAGATTTAAGGTTCTTTAACTCTGGGTTGGTTGTGTTTTATCGCTGCATGGCATATTATTGATTGATTGGACCAGCACCTCTAAAGCTCATTCATTAACATGATTTCCTTTTTATTGTTGCTTTATGAAACGTTGCGGTGCTGCAGGGATGCATGGCTTCACATTCAGTTCCATGCACTGACTGTGTTCCCATAAATAATACAGCAGGACAGACGTTTACACACATGGAAGCTGCAAACAGGAATACCGTAGGGATCAAATATTTAAAAAGTCTTCCCTCCCCGTAGGCATGAAGTGAAACATGCCATCTGACGAAGTGCTCATGTAGATCTGTGAAACCTGCAGCACAACGTTCTGCTGATAGAGAACACATCACATATCCTTCATCATGATACCCTGTTTTGTTATATATATATATATATATATATATATATCAGTTTTTGATGTGCAGTATGTAGTGGGCGATTTAAGAAAATTAATAATAATAATAATAATAGGATACTGATCATAAATGTTGATGATACAGATGTATTGTTCAAGATTTTCAAAATAAAATATACTTTTTTTAAAGTTTCAAAAGAAAGAAATCTTGCATATATATTATATTATATTTAAATTCAGCTATTATTATTGTCGGTTCAAAGGAATATCTGACAAGAACACAATGATGTCAGTAAAATGACATGAGTGTTATAATTAACTGATAAAAGCCAAATAAGAAAGTTTGACATTTTGTGAAACACTTGAATATGGAGCAATATTATCTTAGTCTTTCATAAAGACTCAAAGCTGATCAGAAATACACCTGAAGCTCCCTAATTAACAGAATTAACATTCATTTGTATTAAAGTTCGGTCCTCCATACAGTCCCTCATGTAATCTGACAGGCAGCTTAACTTCAGCACTTATGCAGAGATATCTTTCAGTATATTTATATACTTATTACACACAAGCGATGCTCGAATGAAGAAAACAGATGAACTGATGCATCTGTTGATACCGGCTGAGAATATATTTAACTCAATATTGCAATAAATTGGTTTTATTTTATGATCATATGAGAACAAAATGTAATGATTTATGTTGATTAGCTGATCATTTCATTTATTATACACAGTAAAAAAAGAACAATATCAACGTTTATTAAAATCTTTTGACAAAACCACAAATATTAATCTTCTGATGTTAATCAATCACCTAGAAATCAACCCCGTCACGTGAGATATGTCGCTTCCATGTTGCTGCATGTGGAAGCCGATGGCAGGAGACTCACCGACGTCTTTGGTCGTCTCCCAAAACTTGATGGTGACTCTGCCCGGGACCAACAGAGGCTCCTTGAACTGAGCCGACACGCTGACGGGAGCCGTGATGACTCCGACCCCTGCAGACAGAACAGAGCGAGGAGAAGGTCGGACCAGCACCGATGAAAAACACTTTCACAGCAGACATGTTGACTTAGAAGCTCTGAGAGGAAGGAAACACATTCAGTGGATCCATTTTCTAAGATCTAAATAGTTTCCTGTGTTTATAACTTAAAGAAGTTGCACATGAGTGAAAACAGGTGGTGCTAATAACAAAATAAAAGCATTGCCAGGATAATTTTTCTAAGTTACAAAATGTTTTGTCTGGATCATTTTTATTTGTTGTTGTAATTCTCATTTCAGCCACAAGAGGCAGAAGTGCACCGCTACCCCGTGTTCTACTCGGGTTAAACCTTCTTCTTCCAGGTGAGTTCTTCTAAACACAAGGTATATATATATATTGTAGTCTAAAAAGTAAAAGATCTACCTGGCTAAACATTTTATTTTCTGTTTCACGATTATTCTGGGTAAAACTTTTTTCCTCACTTGCCTTCAGGGCTTCCGTAGCTCGCCATAGCAAGAAAACAGAAACAAGAACATGTCTGCTCTGAAAGGTCAAGTTCCCTTTAAAGCTTTAATGAACTCACTACGACATTAATCAGTTTGATCTTCCCATAAAATGTATTACCTTTGTGCTTTTCTATTTCAGCCAGGCAGACAGACAGCATCCAGAGACTCGGTGCGCCTTGAGATCTGTTGCCAAAGAGCCGGGCGGCGAGAGAGAGGAGCCGGTAGGGCGAGCAGTCGGAGAAGAACCAAACACACTGCAGGCCGGTGGTCCTGGGAACTCTGAGCTCTACCTGCTTCACATCATCTGGTTGGCCTGAAGAGCAGACACAGAGGAGACCAACAGGAAGACAGGAAGTGCTGTTTGCTGTGTGCAAAGGCTGAAAAAGCAGAAATCTCCAGATTGTTGCTCACGTCCGTGTTTGTTCTCAGGTGAGCGTCTGCTGACTTTGTGGAGCTTGTTTTGGGACAGCAGCGTCAGGACGCTCTCCCACACGGGGCACCCGGTGCGAGAAGTAGCAGACAGACAGACGTCCACCTCCTGCCCTGCTTCAAGCTGCCGGTACTCCTGGACTCGAACCTGCAGCCTGAACGGACCCTTCTTCAGTTCATCAACCGGCTGAAGGGTCTTCACACTCTGACGCACACGAAGCAGACCTGCAAAACAAATTCACAATCTCCACCACTTAAAATAATTACATATATTAATACTTCTTTGGGATTTTGAGGTGTTTTGTTGAGATATTTTCAACAATCTTGTTAATTTTATGAAATCTGATACAAAAATCTCATAAATTCAGAAGAAAGATGAATTTTGTCCCCATGAAAACTTTTCTCTTAAATCTGATAAAATAATCTTGTTCATTCAGAAACACAAGTTTGTCTTTTATTAACCAGCTGCTGCATCATACGATCGGGTTTATTCATAGGGGTTCATGTGTGTTACCTGCTGGGCTGAGCTGGAAGTTGTGATCAGTGAGGGCCATCAGCAGCAGTCTGCGACAGAGAACCTCCGGGAAGCAAAGCGGGACGTCTCGATATTCAGTGTCCGGATAATCCCAACCATATCCTGCAGCGCTGCAGAACCTCCTCAACAGGGGAGTCTGCAGCCTGAAGACATTAAGATAATAATTCATCATCTCTGGACTCAAATCGGGATGAAATCATTTATCGAGACGATTACATCGTCTAAATAGATTTTATTCATTTTAAGAGTTTTGTTTTTACTTTACCACTCAATGTGATTCCTGGACTCAAAATGAGCTCCAGTAAGTTAAATACTTAAATAAATAAATAAATAAGTATGTAATTTAATGCTTCATTGTCACCATATATAAATAAATCACAATTTACAAGAGACATTAAATATAATAGTTACATTTATTTGAGTATTTACTTATGTATTATTATTTATTAATTTATTCACACAGTAATTTATCTATTTGTAATTGTATTTATTCATTTAAATATACCTCCATTTATCTACAGTGTAACTTGATTTAGTGAAATTAATAAATCTGTTTATATGTTATATATAGATTAGTAAATACAGAAATTAAGTTATGATTAATTCCTCATTTAATTTGAGATGTATATATTTATTATTAGTACTTATTCATTTATATATAGTTTAACTTGATGCAGTGAAATAAATTAATATGTCTATTATATGCAATACATACATTATTAAAACACAAATACATGTAATCTTTTAATGTGATGAATTTATTATTATATATAGTTTAACTAGTTATGTCTATTGTATGCAGAACATGCATTATTAAATATTTATAATGGCTCTTTTAATTTGTGCTGTATTTGTTATTATTATTATTTAGTTTTGGCCCTTCCGGCCCTCCATAGTTTACCTGCAGTTCAGCACCGTGTAAACCACTTCCGGCTGGTTGGCAGTGTGTGTGTGCAGGCAGCCCGGCCTCCAGAACAGAGCTTTGCTCCCATATTTGATGTAAAGATACACGAAACTCGGAAGTTTCTCGTCGTAGAGAACATTTGTTCTCAACAACCTGTAAGAGCAGTAAATGTGAACATAAACTAAATACACACAACACGCAGAGAGCGAGGGAACAACGTAACTCTGCGCATTGCCCATTGCAGCTCAAACATAAATGATTACAATGCAACACGGGTTTAATAAATGCATTAGCACTCAGTCTCACAACATATAATATATTATATATAATATATTCAGTAACTTTGTAAACCGAGAGCACGAAGTGGACACACGGCTATCAATGGCGTTGTGAACTGTACGGAGCGCAGGCTGGGACAAACCACAAACGTTCGACTTTCAGGAAATGAAACGCGTTGGTACACTTAGTGAAAGTTTTAAAAAACTCTTTGTTTTCAACAGCCACAGCACATATACAAGAGTTCATTTACATGTGTTCAGTGTAGAAATCATAAATATTTTACAGTTGGCTTCCAGGTGACAGATATATTTTTCTCAGAAAAATTTAAAAACATTTGTTTTTTCATATTAATATTTTAATCATAGGTAACGACTCAGCATTTTAATGTACTATTCAAAAGAAGAAGGAAGTTAACTATTATAAATAGATGCATGTACTTTATTCTTGCACATTCCTTCATCTTTTCCTTTATTTTTTTAAGATATCTTTATTGTAATATTCTTCTATTCTATATGATAAAGTTTCTTGTCTATGCACCAATACACCACAGCAAAATCCTTGTATGCGAAAACTTGGCAATAAACCAGATACTGATTTTGAATTACTGTGCTGTAAAAAAACAGGCCTTATAGTATCTCATGCATTGATATTAAATGATAACATTCATATTGAGGAGACATTTTTGAGACAAAGGGATGAAATGTTTCTGCAGAAGGGTTCCTGAGGTGGTGGAGGTTTTTCTCCTGGTCTGTCCCATCTTCACTCACTTCTCATCCAAACAGAAGCAGCAGCACTATGCAGACTGCATTCACTGCAATCAACGGCACTGCAGAGCAAAAAAGACAGTAGTTTAGAGCCAAGAGGAGCATGTGTGTGTGTGTGTGTGTGTGTGTGTGTGTGTGTGTGTGTGTGTGTGTGTGTGTGTGTGTGTGTGTGTGTGTCTGTAAACACCCACCTCTCATCACTGTCCTCACAGAGCGCACAAGGTTCATCATCTGCACTTTGACGCCTGGTTCGTCACCAAAACCTCCGACGCTTTGGTCGACTCCCCAGCCGACTACAGGTTTGAAACACGCCGACAGACACAGACGGAGAGAAACGCAGCTTCATTATGAAAAGAGAATAAAACATTCTGACTAAGTTCCACTGGTGGAAGGAATTAACTGCACTTAAGTACACTTTTGTGTTTCCATTTTATGCTACTTTATACTTCCACTCAACTACATTTTGGACGCAAATATTTTACTTTTTAATCCATTACATTTATTTGATAATTTAAGTTACTAGTTATATGGCAGATTTAGATTATTAATAAAACAATGTTTGTATACCTCGTACTGTGACTAGCACTTCTATAACTGTGCAGCTTCTCCAGTTTTAATTCAGATGTTTTTTATAGTACATCTTCATTTTCTTATTTATGTTTCTTGGTTTTTGCAATTCTTTGCTTTTATTTTCAATGTAATTACTCTATTACTTACTATGTTTATGTTATGCACCAATTTAACCAAAACAAATTCCTTGTATATGAAAACTTATTTGGCAATAAACCAGATTATGAAAACTAAAACTAATAAATTATAAATTAATATAATAGATTAATCGACGCAGCATTATCTAAAGTAGCTTAAATGAGCCTCAACTTTAACATCTGCAACATTAAAGTCATGAACACATTAATGCATCAATAATTATAATCCAGGAATATAATATATATTATTCTGTAACGGGCAATTCATTCTGCATAATTAATGTTTTACTTTAAGTATATTCTTAAGCTTATACCTTTGTACTTTTACTCAAACAAGAGTTTGAATGCAAGACTTTTACTTTTAATTTATGTCTCAATGTGTAATATTTGCTAAAACCTTTAACTTTAATTATACTTTTATTATATATATTTTTGAATGAATGACTACTTTTACTTGATCTGAATTCTTCTTCCACCACTGCTAAGTAATCTTATTATCTCAGTAAAAAAATAAGTAATCCTTAATTTAAAAAGACAATTAGGAAATTGTCTTCATTGTATTTCTTATACATTTGTTGTTATATCAGCATGTTGTTCAGCCTGTCTGTTGTACATTGGTTTTGTTAATAAAGTTGTTAAAAATAGGAAATGGTGGAAAACATGAATTAGTTTTAAACCCACACTTATAGTCTGTATTTAGAGGCGGGTACAGGAACATTAAGTAACTATGAATCCCCAATGTTTAATGTTTTTAATTGTTCTAGCCGTTAAGATACTAGCTAGTTAGCATTAGCTTAGCTATTTCGAATTTCACATGACATCTAACTCTTAACCGTCGCGTACAATTGAAACGGCACTCACTTACTTTTACTCAGAAATCTTTCTTCGTGCAATACAGCGACAGCATTGACGCACAGAATTGCTGCTTGAATGAGTGAATACAAAGTAAAAGCCATGTTTCTTTATAGGTAGCTAGCTAGCTGGAAGCTAGCAGGCAGTATTTACTTCTGACGAAGCCTACGGTGGCTAAGAAGGGTCAACTCTAATGACAGTTTGCGCTTTTTGTACAACTCACAGGGATGTAATGTTTAATCTCCATTTGGTAAAGTTTGTTTTTCTTTTAGTAGAGCTAGGAACTTCAGAATAAGGGCTAACGTCTAATACTAGGAGGGGTTAAATGTAGTACTTAAAGTAACATTTTGTGGTACTTAATGAGTATTTTTTTTCCATGCCTAATACTATTACTACACTATAGTACAGAGGGAAATATTGTAACTTTTTTTTATATAAAAAAAACATACAAAGAGCTTATAAAACTTGGTCTAAATGTAGCAAATATGAACTACTTGTATGTATGTAACACCAAAAATAAAACTGTTATTATTCCCTCCAGAGGGGCATTATTGTTGGTCAAAGAGAGCAAATGGGCTTTTACTTGGGCAACTTTAGCCCGGCCTTGTGCACGTCCCTGGTACCTGAACTACACGGCAAACATTTAAACAATTTAAAAAATATTATCTTCTGGTCAAAGCTCCTCGAGAAAACAAGTGCTTATAAATATTTGTGGTTAACTCTTTCAGTTATGCATTTGCTTGTTCAGCGTGCATATGATACATGTGCACATTATACTGTATGTAAATTATTTGTTTACGTACATGTTATGTATACTCTTGGGTCTTTATATCAATTGTGGTATTACACACAATTCACATTTATGTTGCACATTAAATATCCTTAATAGCTACAAACACAGACACATAACAGACAGAATCATGAGAATAAAAATCTTTATTAGTGTTTTATGAAGTCTGCATAATATGCCACACGCCTGAGAAGCTTATGGTCAGAAAACAAAACAAAAAAACAAACAAAAAACTGCTCTATCAATACCGCCCTCTACTGGTAAAACAACTGCGACATCTACTGTACTGACTGCTTTGCAAAAAGGATTACTGTTAAATACACACATACTGTACTACTGTTATGTATATGTACGTCTGGTCCACGTCAGTTTTTGTAATGTATTTTTTTTCACATTCATATGTTGTAGGCCGAAGATAAAAACAATGTAACACTGGACCCTAACACATGGTTCAGTTCCCCAAATCCAAACTCCACTAGGTGCACTTAAAGTACAATCACTAGTGCCATAAGGTAAACACATTTACATCGAAAAGAAGGGGGGGAGGGGGGGGGGACATGTTAAACTCGCAACAGCCACGTAATGACAATAATGGCAGAGTTGAAGCTAATAATTACTGTATTTTATAGACAGAACAAATACAATACACACATCAACACAGAATGTCCTCGTGTGCAGGCACATCGGCTCTTCTTTGCTCGTGGAAGAAAAACCGCTCTCCTCCCGTTTCTGTAACATTTTAAAAAGCCAATTGTATCCGGTTGACCTTAACCCGCTTGACTGAGCACCAAAAGGCTTCAAGAGGTCACGTGTGTTTAAAAAGAAAAAGGTGAAGAGATGACTGAATGAATGGCCATTACAAAGCTTTACATGCCTCTGGAATCATTACAGGAACGTAGATTTAAGGGTTTTGTGTACTTTAAATGCACCAGACAAAAAGGATAGAAACACATCATGGGGGGCTTTGTGTTGTTTCTTTACCAAGACAAAGAGCTGCAATTGCAAATGAATTAAAACTTTTTTGGGGGGTAAAACGAAGGAATGATCCATGCCCTCCATGTCACTTTAGAAACAGCTGTGGTCTTGAAAATATTACTTTAATAAAAAGTGAACGACAGAAAATTTTAAGTATATTTATATATAAAAATACATGAGAATACAAAAAAGTAGCAAAACAATGGGGATATAGGCTAAAAACAGAATGAATTCATTGATACCTTCAATTTCTCCCGGTGAGGCGTTTACTGCGTCACCTCGGAGAGCCCCAGGACTCCCAGGGTCGAGTCAAAGAGAGGAAAGCTTTCGATAACAGCTGATATTCTCTGGTCCCTGCCCAGCTCACCTGGCGAAGCCTGGCCGACATCTCTTAGCTTCCATGCCAGGCTGTTCAGCGGGGGTGTAAATCAACTAAATCAAGGACATGTAGAGTGCCATATAATGACAAAGAAATAAACTACATCCAGATCGAGTTTGCAGTTCGTTTGGTTTTTTTTGGAATTACTTTTTATCTTTTAAACTAACATTCCTATTTGTCCATTAAGAAGCATGTCTTATAACGACACACGTCGAGTTACAAAAAGGGCCATCCCGGCAAAGTCAATTTCATTTCCATAAACACACTGTGGCGTTTCCTTCAGAGGAGAACGGCCACCAAGGCCATCGTTTCTTCACCAAGAGCCACCTCCCCCCCCCCCCCCTGACAAAAGATGGGGCCACGTTTCCCAGAGAAAAGTAAACTTAGGTTCAGAACAATGGTTGGGGTGGGCTGGAACAAAAAATCATTTTAGCATTCAAGCTTGTTACTCATACAAGCAATCTTCAATACTGAGAAACTATTCACAGATATTTTTGGTATTTCCCCTACTTCCTGGACTAAAAACCAATATACATTTTATTTGTACCACAAATAGATCTAATATTAAGGATTTGGGGAAAAGCAATTTAACAAGGTGCATGACATAGATGGGTAACAAAGTGCCAAATTTTCTTTTCTTTTTTTTTTTACTGAAAAGTCTGTATGTGTGTGAGTGCAACAGTGTAGGTGCGTTTGTTCTTGTGTGTACGTTTGCAGAGGGCTGTGGAACTGGGCCACAAATACTATGAATGTTACAGAAGGTTCGTTCTGTGGGGGTTCCTTTTGTTTCATGAAAGGACTCACAAATTTAATGATCAGGTAAATGGGCTGCGGGTTTTTTTGGGGCGTTTCTTTAGCTGTTTAGGACATACTGGAGCAGCGAGCAGACGGGGAACCCATCTGGGTCAGAACCTTGTCCAGCCACTGCAGGGGGCCGTTCAAGTGCAGCTCGATCCAGCAAGGAGTGCTGGTGACGGTCTGCCGCCTGCAAGACAAAAGCGTAGTTTTAATGTCCGCTGGAACTGTCAACATAAAACATCTTCATGGATAAAGAACGGCTCGTAGATATTTCTGCACGTTATTCTATTTACTTGTATTTAAGTGGGGAATTTATTTTAGTATTTAGTTGTAACATTTAATTAAATTTTAGTATTCACTGATCTTATTGTTTTATGAATCTAGTTTTTATCTCACAACGTTTACTACTATTATCATACGTAGCGTTATTTATTTTAGTTTTATTACATAATCTTTTTAACGTTTGAAATAAGATATATTAAATAGCTTTTAGTTTATTTTAATTACACGGTTTAATTGTTTTTGTCTGTTCTGCCAACCTTTACGAAAGGCACTAAACAAATAAAAGTTTGCTCGAGTGATAAACTTGAAGCTTTATTTAAAAACCATATTATATAATCCTTCTGTGCTATATGCTATGCTATGCTACTATAAGTTTCACATTAATGTTCCACGTCTGATCCGAAGCTGAGCCACAGGTAGCGTGTGAACGAAGCGGCTGGGACTCACCTGTACTCGGCTCCCCAGCCTTTGACAAAGCTCATGCGGATGGTGCACATCCGGGTGAGCTGGTAAACCGCCTCAAAGCCCTGGTTCACCGACTGAGCCAGCAGCGCCGCGAACTCCTGGTTGTTGAAGATTTTCAGATTACAACCTAAAGAAGGAACAAAGAGGTGAACATGGCCTTTGCGTGGCAGCGGTGTTATTCTGCACCTGTGGTTAATTATTTCTGTGCCGTCTTCGGCATCGTTGGCCTCAACCGGTGCCGGGTGGGTCGCAGGAGCATGCCGAGTCAGCACCGGAACCAGTAGGTGAGCTCTGACTATTCCTCCCGGCCAATCAGTGATTTAACTCATCACATACAACCTCTGCTTTCAGCTCGGTTTGTCCGTCTGTCCGCAGGATTACAGAAAGACTACAGGCCCGATTATCATGAAACTTGGTGGAAGGGTGAAGCTCGAGCCAAGACGGAACAGAATTCCCTGTGATACGTTTGGTACATTTTCTTTTGCTATGACTCTGGGTCCCCATTTCACTGAACGCACACCAGGCAGCTGCAACTAATTACATTTTTCTGCGCCCGGGAGGCATGTTCATGTGTTTCAGGAGAGCAGCTCTTTGTAACAGAGGTCAAAATGTCCCTGGAGTCACAGGACTGTTTACTGATTAGCTGCAAAAAGACACTGCATGGCTGCACTTTGCCACTGCTCTGGTGATCCACCACAAAGGAGCAAAGTACAACGTTTTCAGAGACACCTTTCAAGCCAACAGCATGTAGACAGATAGACAGACAGACAGACACACACACACAGACACACACAGACACACTAGGGCTGTCGAATTAGCGCGTTCATTTCGATTCCTAATTGCTACACAAGTGACATCTTCAGCATCTTACCTGGAGGAATTTTACACACTGTTGCTGGATGCCAGCCATACCGCTGGTTGCAGTTTGGACTCTGGACAAAGATGGCGCTATCACTCAGGCACTCAGCGAATACCTCGCCTCCAATGTAGTAGAGTCTAACTCCTCTTCCTGTGAACACAGACAGACTGAAGCTAGAACACGAGACATGAACAAGACGTCTCGATATGTAGGACTCGATCGGTGTCTGTGCCGTACCTATGTGCCTCCGGGTCATCTCCACAGTGGCGTTCCTGTTGACATTAGACAGCAGGCCCAGGCAGAAACGCTCAGAGTTTGATGGATCTGTGAATCCGTCCACTGTCAGCGAGGGCTGCGAGGCGTGGAACGTCTCCCCCACGCGCTGGTTCAGCTCGTAATAGGCTATAGAGCACCAGAAGGCTGGCTCAGAGTAGGTCACCGGCTGCAGGTCTGCAGTGGAGGAGCAGGTCACTAAAGTGTATCACAATTTGATAAAACACTTTTGATTATATTTGATTATAAGCGGATGAAAAGAAGGAAGATGTGTGTATATAATCTAAACACATTACATACACACACACACACACACACACACACACACACACACACACTAAAGGCCGTATTGTCAAATTTAAAATGTAAGTTTATTTCACCAGTTAAATCGGGAACAAACTTTTTGACTTTTGTTAAACACAAAAGCCGCTTCATGGCTCCATGTTTTGGTTTTGTTGTTTCTCCGGTGGCCGTGGTGTCTCGAGAAGAGCAGCTGCGAACGCTATGAAGCGCCACAGCATGTGTTGGTGAGGAGGACGAGAACTGGGAGAATCATCTCGCTCCAAATCTAAAGCTTCCCTTTTTATAAAATCGGCCCTTGTACCAACCTGTACTGTATTAATATATAGTTTGCTTGATTGTACTGTATTGTTTTGCATCTTACCCATGCTGTGATTGACAGGAGACAGAGTGCTGGGGGAGAGCTCTGCTGGAGAACCTGACAAAGGAAACAGGAAGTCATTGACATGTTCGGGTTCACAGGAGAGCAGCAGAAGGGGACGTATGCACATCCTACATCCTGCTTTGATGAGATCAAACAGATTGAACTCTAACTTTTGATTGCACTAAATGCATGAAGTCTAAAACAACAAGTATCTGCTGCTGCATCATTAACAGTGCCAGGTGAAAGCGTTTGGTTTTTAAAGATTGGTTTAGTTTTTGTGCACATATACACAAAGAAAAGGAGAATTTAAGGAAAGTTAGAACGTTGTGCAGGATCAAAATGGCCTAATTCTTTTAATATACATTGATTTGTAACAGCAGCTTTGGATCCCATTAATTCACAGAGCTGCAACGTCTCTGTGCAAACTATTAGGTATTGTCGTCCATCTTTGATCCAAGATTATCTTCTAACGCAGAGTAGTCAGAACAATATAAATATACCTTTTATAAAACAGTTCATTCCAAATCTGGTCTCTAAAACTTAAAACCTCTTTTCTGAATTTTGTCAGCTGTTGTGTTGCTGATTGTTCATCACCGATCTTCATCACATTGACTCCCTGACTCTGTGGAGGTTGAAGGAAGGAGAAGGAGTTGCTCGTCTCGTGTACCTGTTTCCATACTCTGATTCATCTGTTGATCGCTGGCCTCCCCATCCTCACTGATGTAGCCTGGTGGAGGCGTTTCTGTTCCAATGACGAGGGGAGAAAATAAACCATCATAAACATTTAGATCAAAAAGCTTCAGAGAGAATCGTTCCTATAGAAAGTGTTTAAATAAAAAGCTCATCGTAATCAAGTTCATCTGCGGCTACAGTGAGCGGTTTGTCCCGGACAGACTCACCTGGTATATAGTTGTTCGGAGGTTCGATTCCTGCAGGGAAGTTTGTGTTCTCAGGTATGGAATGAGTGTAGTCATCCAGAGGTGGCAGCTCTGGCAGGATTTCTGAGTGTCTTGGCACAAGAACAGGAGGCAGCACTGCACCGTCACAAGAGATGAGTTAGACGAGTTTCATTAACAGCAATAAGACAATCAAACACGAGTGAAACTTAATAACCCAGAAACTCTTAAGGAATAGTTTGACATTTTGGGAGACGCATTTGCTTTCTTGCCGAGAGTTGGATGTGAAACACGACGTTTCCCGTCGTTATGCTAAGCTAAGCTATCCGACTACAGACATGGCGATGCGTTTGATCTTCTCTTCACGTTGTTTGTGTGAAAAGTGAGCGCACGCTCTCTGTTGATGTCCTTATAAATGCTAAATGTAGTTTGTTCTGTATAGTAATTAATACCAAGAGATGTGCACGTTTAGGCAACAAGTGGAGTCCTCTCACCTGGGGTCTCCACCCTCTGGTAGTGGTACGGGTTGATGCAGACCTCATCCTTCTTGAGGTGGAAGGCGTACTCACAGGCCTCGATGGCACGCAGCTCGTGGTGGCTGTGAAGGTCCGGCCATCGCCACAAGCGACAGTAGATAACATGAGGAAGCCCCTTCCTGTGGGAGACCTGCAGGCGACCATCCAGGGATCTGATTGGACGGCAAACAGGAAATGGTGGTGAGATGGGTGGAAGGCACACGGGGGAGAGGGGGGGGGTGATATGGCCAGGTAGGGGAGGGAAATGGAAATGGATTGGAGACGAGAACGAGAAACAAAGACGCTCTCAGTGTCCGTCACCTCAAACATTGTAATGACAACTCTCCCACATTAAAGTTGTACGCAACACCATACAATAGTTGAGGATAGTCACCTGGTCTGGTCAGGGTAGCTGTATAGGCCTGATGTATCCCACTGTTCTATCGTATTTGGTGTACTCAGTCCCCATATTTCAGAGCAATTGCTGTGCACAGAGAAAACAACAAAACAAAAACAAAAAACAAATGATAAACATGGCTCATTCAGAAATATCAGTATGAGTAATGTGAACATTAAAAGGCCTCTTTTATTACAGACTAAGCAAAATAAAGACATAAATTCCTTTTTCAAGCAGCAGAAATGAAAGATGGGAGTTTCGAATAAGAGAAGCCTTTTTGACAGAATTAAGGAAAACAAAAACGTGGAATCTTCTAACACACAGTGAGTGAGACAAAGATCATTCTAACCAGCGGCATTAACCATTTTACACTTCGTCACTGCAGTCGTTACATCAGAACTCATCTGGAAACATTCAAACGGACACTGAAGACACACGATGGCACACAAGACGGAGAGAACCAAATGCAATTTTCAGACGAAACATTCACAAGAAAATTGACAAAAACTGAGAAATGAACAACTTGGAATGAGGACAAATGAGAAGTTCTTCTGAATAATTAACAACAAGTTCTACGTGTTAAAGGCTACAGATACACAACAACATGTACACGACTGGATTAGTCTGCTGGGATCTCATCTACTCGTCTGTTCATGACAAAGAGCCAGCCGCAGCAGCTTGTTCAAGTCAACGGCTTCTTTCACTGCAGTGTTTGATCTAAATGTAGCTTCACTCCTTTACGTTCATCTTCTATTCATGTCTATTCATTCTGTGCACGGTGTCCGATAAAGAAGAAGAGACACTAATATTATTAGTATTACACATTACAGTGGTGGCTGTTTCAGACTTGTGTGATCCAAACAATTCCAATAACGAAGAAATAAGGATGTAATCGTTTAAAATGTGTAATGGACATGTTTTTATCTGACAAATATTCTGCTTCAGTTCATATTTGTTGGCGTTTAGACTCAGAAACAAGCTTCACCGTGTTAGCGAGACGCGCACTGACGGGTTTTATTCATTAAAGAAAGTCGATTTAATAGGAAAAGATGTTCAATCCGATTCACTACTTTATTCAAATTGAGGATGTTTTTGTTTTACTGCATACAATATGACGACACGCATTAAAAGCTTCATTCCAAAATCTCAATAGAAACATTGGTAAGAAAATGACATTCAGTAAAGCCGTACTACGCGTTAAATGGGGACCTGCAAGATTGGCAAGCAGGGAATACGAGCTCCTTAGTCCCAATCAAAATGTGCCAACATGGCAATGCCCAAATCTGGCATTATTTAGTTTTTGTAACCCATCCTCTCTCATGTAGATATCCTCTACAAGTCCAGCCCTCTGCAAGAAATCCTTTCATTCAGAGCGAGCCAGCCACTGTATCTCTACAAACACAACAGTGAGGCCAAGAACAATTCTCAGACGATAACAACCAGCCAGCTATCTATAGACATACAAACATCTGACGTGGTACTCAGCGGAACATCTGTGAGGAATGAACCCTTTAACACAGTGTTCCCACTGAACGCGCGTCTGGCCCATCAAGGCTGGCGTGCTGATAAAGAGGACATCTTTCTCTCTCACCCTTTTAATGTTTCGGATTCTTACATCATACATGTTCTACATCCCTAAATGTTTAATAATAATTAAAGGGAAATTACAGAAACAGAATTTTAGAAAAGAGAAGAGCAAGGTCAGAATCTGCCATTGGATCAAGGGTTCATGGTTGTATATTACGCAGAAGTACCAACGAAGCACACTTGCAGAGACATGTGTAACAGCTGTTGAACAGAGATCAAGTGTTGGGCAGTATACCTGGGGATGGTGACACACTTGGTGTTGCAGTTCTGTGTGGTGATCGCTTTCTCCAGCTCATCTAGCTGGCCTGTCTTCTTTAGCTTCTTCACTAAGCTCTTCACGGCCTTCTCGCACCATTTCTCCTCTTGCCCGTTGTGCTCTCCGCCGCCTGCTCCGCCCGGGCCGGTAGTCGACTTCTTCCAGCCCAACAGCCTTTTCACCACAGGAGGGGTGAACGGCAAGATGGAGGACATCTTAGCTGGACAAGCCGGGAGTCTCCAGAGCACTCAACACAAGCTCTCACACACACAGACAGAAAGGACCTGGAGCTACAGTGTGGGCCCTTGCTCTGACGGGGCCCCTCTAGTGACCAGTGAGTCACAGTGTGGAAGCCAGTGCTAGCAGGATATACTCAAAAGAGATGGACACCTTGGGAGAAAGTACAAAGTACATTGTTAACAGGGTGCAACATTTATTTTTTTGTCCATCGGCCAAATGGCTAATGAATGTTCAAATTTTACCAGCAACTCAATAGATTACCATCGTTTTCTGGCTGGCGAGTGATGTACATGTTGAGCTCATGCTTTCAAAACATGGCTCTGATAGTTTAAATGGTGTGATGAATGTGATTTTGTTAAGGGTCTTTAAGTACGGCACAGATAGGGAAACTAGGCATGATCTCCAATGTAGTTTTATACTATTTTAATTCTGCTATTTTATATTATTTTAATTCTGCTATTTTATATTATTTTAATTCTGCTATTTTATATTATTTTAATTCTATTATTTTAATTCTGCTATTTTATATTATTTTAATTCTGCTATTTTATATTATTTTAATTCTGCTATTTTATACTATTTTAATTCTATTATTTTAATTCTGCTATTTTATATTATTTTAATTCTGCTATTTTATATTATTTTAATTCTGCTATTTTATACTATTTTAATTCTGCTATTTTATATTATTTTAATTCTGCTATTTTATACTATTTTAATTCTGCTATTTTATATTATTTTAATTCTGCTATTTTATACTATTTTAATTCTGCTATTTTATATTATTTTAATTCTGCTATTTTATATTATTTTAATTCTGATATTTTGATAATAGTGCTTCAGACTCATTTACATCAACACTGTGATTATTGTTCTGTAAATTATCTTAATCTGTCTCATCTTGTACTAATTGTTACGTTTTTGCTGTGAAGCCCTTTGGGCTGCAATTCTTGTATGAAAGGTGCTATACAAATACAGATTATTATTATTATTATTATTATTATATTAGACATTTTCATATTTTACCAGCATTTGGTTTGTAAATTGTAAATTGTAATTTGGTGCTTGATTGCAAACACTGATGGTACAGAAAACCATCAGTGGTTCCCCCTCTTAGTGAACTAAGATTTATTTTCATCCATTAGTTTTTATTTAAAGGTTTTTTTCATGCTGAATGACCTATTTCCAAGAAACTTATGAGCACATCTCTCGTGAACAATATTCAAAGTGGTGCTTTTGCATGATTCTTTGCAGAAAACTCAAGTTTACAGATGTGTCGATTAATTACCTGATAAGTTGACAAAATCCTATGAGTGCCAGTCCACTAAGAATTTATTTAGTCAAAGACAGTCCTATTCAATAGATTAGCATTGTTGTTTGGCTGCTAAATCTACTTGCCACTTGCATATTTCACCAGCATTTGGTGGTAAATGGTGCTAATTTCTTGCCCTGACAAACAAAACATGGTCCAGAAAAACAACCATCATCAAAACAATGAAAAGGCAAATAGGAGGTAGCTTATTACTCAACGAAACTACAATCTAAGATTGTTTTGACAGCTTCGCTAACGTTACATAACTGCCTCTTTTGTGAAGTTAAGCATTTGGTGAGTTGAACAAGCAGAGATGTCCACTTGACGTTAGCTTGTTACAAACACTGCTCGACATCCAAGCTAGCTAGCATGCAAACTAATAAAGTTAACACCCGGGGTGTGCCTCCTACTGTCGCATCCCGCCCACAGAGGCAATCACAGCTCCTCTATAACACAATGAACAACACAGTGAACACCATCTAGTAAACAAGGAGAGTATTTTGTGACAGGCCTCCCAGTGCTAACACCAACTGGCTTGGGAAGGCCGGCTGCTAGCTACCTGGGGGGGCCTGCTGGACTCAAATCACAACAATAAGTTCACCCACGTTAGCTTGTATTTAGCAGCAAAATGCTGAAATAGTCTAAGCAAAAAAACGAAAAGCGAACAACTTTGGTTAACGTAACAAAGCAGGTTAAAGGCTATTCAAGGAGAAGTGCTCATCTAGCTAGGTCAGCTAATGTTAGCTAGCTTAACTGAGCTAGCTGCCAGCTTGTTATCAAAAATCCTTTTGTTGTGATCCACAAAAAAACCTCCTATGCGCAACAGTGAAACCGCGCTACTTTGCTACCTAACGCCAGTTCACCCGGCTATCATTCATCTGCTAACACAACATGGCAATGCGTGAATGTAAACCTTGTAATGTTTCATTTCAACGTTGATTTTGAATGTTTGTGACTTTTATTGAACGGCCCCAAAAATGAGTTAGCATCTTGGACGAACTCTTCCAAACTGGCTCCCGCTGGCTAACGGACCACATCTCTCACAAACAACACGCAAAGTCCAGAAAAACAGCTAAAAACATTTCAATAGTTACCCCAGTTTTAAAGTCCAAAGCTCCGTTTTTTGATAAAAGGATGTGCACAGCCCTGTAAACACGTTGTTGACATAAAGATGAGTGAAGTGTTCAGGACTGCAGCTAATTTTCACAAGGCTTGTTGGCTCTTCTCATGTTGCTACCAGTGCTACTGGCGCTAGTTTGCTAGTTAGGTAGACCGGAACAACAACACAAACATGATGGATCCACACGAGCTCCTAATCCCTCCTACTCAACAACTGATTGGAGGATTATAAAAACACAAACTCTGGCAATTGGCTGATACCCTTGACAATCATTACTGTTCATATATCACGTATTTTGGAATTCATGGTAAACTTGTTGATTATGGTACTTTTAACGTACATAAATATAAAACAACAAACTTTTAAATACCAAACAAAGTGATACATTTGTCAAATGGTATGATGACACGTATAAAGAACAATAATGTTTCCTTTTTTCTTATAATTTGATAGAATGTTCAATTTGTTTATTTAAATTCATATGCTGAGTTGTTGAATGTCTGAAATGTTTGGACATTTTAATGTTTTTTTCAATAAAAATACATCAGGTATTTTGATAACAGTTTATGTTCTATTTTTAACCTTGTTATTTTTTATCTTATTAGGGAAATGTCACATTCATAAAGCTAAACTACTCAACTCAACCCCATCTTTTAAGTAGTTGTTATTATTTTACTTTTTATTTATTGACTCACTTTTTTCATACAGTATAAATCAAACAAAACAATATAATCAAAAGCAGGTTTTTGTTATGTTTTCAGTATTTTTAAATTTAATTTTAATGTTATTCTGTAAAATGTGCAAATAATAATCAGATTCAGAATCGGAATCAGAAATCCTTTATTTGTCCCACGACGGGGAAATTTACGTTGTTACAGCAAGAGATGAGTAACAGTTAAATAGAATAAAAATACAGTAATATAAGTAATATAAGTACAGTAAAATGTGTAGGAGTGAATATTGCACAAGGCATTGATAATTGCACACTGTTGGAACAGACTTGTCTTGGTGTGGTGGTCTACCAGGGGCCGTGGTGATGGTGCAGTCTGACCGCTGCAGGGAGAAAGGACCTCCGGTATCTCTCTGTGAGACACCGCGGGTGAAGCAGCCTGTCGCTGAAAGAGCTGCACAGTGCGGACAAAGTGTCATGGAGGGGGGGGGACATGTTGTCCAATAGAGAGGACAGCTTGGCCGTCATTCTCCTGTCTCCCACCACCTCCACAGTGTCCAGAGGGCTCCCCAGGACAGAGCTGGCCTTCTTCACCAGTCTGTTCAGTCTCTTCCTGTCAGCAGCCGAGATGCTGCTGCCCCAGCAGACCCCTCCATAAAACATAGCAGATGCCACCACAGAGTCAAAGCAGGTAAGACATTCATGTCAATAAATAAAATGTACTCAAAGATATTGTCACCAAATAATTCCTTTATTTTAATTGATCTTACTTTTTATATATCATTTCGATTAATTTATCCCCAATGTATAATCTAATAATCCATGCCCAAAAAACTAAACCATGCACTTGTTGTGTTAAATATACTTTTCTTTAGACAAAATGTATATAAAGTTGCAGAAAAAGTTCTTTCAAAATATTATTTAAAATATCAAATTGCGCTCGAACACCCCTAAAAGTCCCAGCTTCTTGGCATGTCAAATATAACATTTAAAATAGGGTTTTTATTTACTTTTTATGGTATTATTCTATTAATATTTGTCTCTTGTATTGGTAAAATCAATTTGTTAAATCATAAACATATTTAAATAATAATAAGTAATTTTACATTGAAAGTGTGTACCACAACATGCGCGCTACCCTGTTACGAAACCTTTTGAGCTTGGCAGAGGAAGTGAAAAAGCTGTTAGTCACATGACACAGAGGAAATGACATCAGCAAGTCATGTGCTACCACCATGGGTAGACCAAAGGTAAGTCGTCCCTTTTATTCTTTATATATTTCCAATCTTTTCACTCTTGATGGAGTGTGGCACTCACACAAACGCAACCCTGTTACTCACATTATGAGACTAAAACAAGTTAATTTCAAACATATTTTTCTTTAGTTCAATATCTAAGTGTGTCCATTCCTTGATAGTAGCATTACATTGTGCAGCTGGCATTGATTCCTGAGGTAAAAGCTAAAATTAACATTGATTTGCAACCTGTTACTATAATTAGAGTAACAGGGTTGCATTTCCTCCAGTTTACTCTATTATTTATAGTAAAATGTCATGTGTTTGTATAATTTAGCATAATATAATGTTTTAAATGTCTTACTGTATTATCCATCCATCCATCGTCTACCTCTTATTCGGGGTCGGGTCGCGGGGGCAGCAGCTCCAGTAAGGAACCCCAATCTTCCCTTCTCCGGGCCACATCCTCCAGCTCCGACTGGGGGATCCCGAGGCGTTCCCAGTGAGGAGATATAATCTCTCCACCGAGTCCTGGGTCTTCCCCGGGGTCTCCTCCCAGCTGGACGTGCCTGGAACACCTCCCTAGGGAGGCGCCCAGGTGGCTCCTCACTAGATGAACCACCTCAACTGGATCCTTTCAACGCAAAGGAGCAGCGGCTCTACTCCGAGTCTCTCCTGATGGCTGAGCTTCTCACCCTATCTCTAAGGGAGACGCCACCCGTCTGAGAAAACACATTTCGGCCGCTTGTACCCGTGATCTCGTTCTTTTGGTCATGACCTTCATGACCATAGGTGAGGGGAGGAACGAAGATCGACCGGTAGATTGAGAGCTTTGCCTTCTGGCTCAGCTTTCTTTTCGTCACAACAGTGCGGTAAAGTGACTGTAGTACCGCCCCCGCTGCTCCGATTCTCCGGCCAATCTCTCGCTCCATCGTCCCCTCACTCGCGAACAAGACCCCGAGGTACTTGAACTCCTTCACTTGGGGTAAAGGCTCATTCCCTACCCGGAGTAGGCAATCCACCGGTTTCCTGCTGAGAGCCATGGCCTCAGATTTTGAGGTGCTGATCCTCATCCCAACCGCTGCACACTCGGCTGCGAACCGATCCAGTGAGTGTTGAAGGTCACAGACCGATGATGCCATCAGGACCACATCATCTGCAAAGAGCAGCGATGAGATCCTCAGGTCACCGAACTGCAACCCCTCTCCTCCACGACTATTCCTCGATATCCTGGCCATGAAAATCACGAACATGATTGGTGATAAAGCGCAGCCCTGGCGGAGGCCAACATTCACTGGGAACGAGTCCGACTTACTGCCGAGTATCCGGACACAACTCTCGCTTTGGGCGTACAGGGATTGGATGGCCCTCAAAAGTGACCCCCTCACCCCATACTCCCGCAGCACCTCCCACAGTATCACCCGGGGGACCCGGTCATACGCCTTCTCCAGATCCACAAAACACATGTCGACCGGATGGGCGTACTCCCAGGCCCCCTCCAGGATCCTTGCGAGAGTAAAGAGTTGGTCCGTTGTTCCACGACCAGGACGGAATCCGCATTGTTCCTCTTCAATCAGAGGTTCGACTACCGGCCGAACCCTCCTTTCCAGTACCTTGGAGTAGACTTTACCAGGGAGGCTGAGAAGTGTGATACCCCTGTAGTTGGCACACACTCTCTGGTCCCCCTTTTTAAATAGGGGAACCACCACCCCGGTCTGCCACCCCCTAGGCACTGTCCCAGACTTCCACGCAATTGACGAGGCGTGTCAACCAAGACAGCCCCTCAACACCCAAAGCCTTCAGCATTTCTGAACGGATCTCATCAACCCCCCTTTGTCACTGTGGAGTTATTTGACGACCTCAGTGACCTCCATGTTTTAGATTTGTCCAGTGTATATTTGATTATATCCAGTTTGTTGTTGTGTTGACATGTTTGTTATGTATCATTGATACTCTTCCTGTTAATCCTTCATTGGAAAATATATATAAAATATTATCAAACAACATTTCTGTGGTCCTGAGTTTTTATTTGTCACATTATGTCTTCAGCCAAACGTAATGTAGCCATTCAACCCTGTTACTCTCATTTCAACCCTGTTACTGTATCATTTTCTGTTAAAATAACCTTAAATAATGTTCTCAGCTCACAAAAGTTGAAACTAATGTCCCTTTAATAGCTTGATTAATTAATTAATTAATTAATGTATTTGAGCAAATATTTCAAATTAAATACTGAAATTGGTAAAAAGAAACTTGTGACAATTGAAAAGTTGGGCAAGATCGATTAAAAAAGCTGCTTAAATTAACATTAAACCAGTTTTATCCAAAACTACATGAGTATTTAATATAAATGTGACTTTATTTACTTAATATTAAAGAGTTTTATTGAAGAATATTTTTTAAAATACCTTTTTCTGCTTAATGAGTATGTGTCGCAGGGTCGCACAAAACATGGCACACAACAAATAAAACGTCTAATAAAAAGAACATTTGATCCCTTTGCTGCCAAATCACTTTTTTGATTGTTTATCATCTGTTTTTCCTAAATACATAACAAAAAAGAATAAAATAAAAGTGTTTCAAAAGTGTTGACGTCTAAATTGTCCTCCAACTCTGGAATGAGCCACATGTCACATCGTCAACTCATTATCAATATTTGAGTTGAATAAGAGGTTTGGAAGCTGAAGCTATTTTTATTGAGCATTTTCACTCATTATTTACATTTTGCACAAAATACAACAGTAGGTGATCAATCAGTTATAGCTGTTTATGTTTGTTTATGTATATACTTGTATACTTGTACTTATACATATTTGCACTTTTTGTAATTCGCTTTGGACAAAATGACTAAAGGACTAAATGAACTGTAATGTAATGTAATACAGCTGCTCAGGAGGACATGGCTCCGCCCCTCCCACAGGTGTTTAATCGGGTTGCATTGGCCTCACCTGGTGCTGTATAAAATGCTACACTTTTGCTTTGACAGCATTTGGTTCGTTTGATCTGTGGCGATGGGAGGATGTTTGTTGCTGTGTGCATTCTTACTGCAGCTGTCAGGGTCCTTGCAAGGTGAGGCACCAAAATGTCTTTTACACCATCTACAAAGATCTCCTGATTAGACTTCATGCTTTATAATTTACTCAGAGTGCGTGCTGCATCATCAGCTATGATTTTAACACTTTTACACAGTTGTATCAGCTGGAAGCGGTGAAGAAGTGAAGTGTGGCGTGGGCGCTAAACCGTGCAAGGATGGCTCTGAGTGTGTCCCCTACAACCACGTGTGTGATGGAGAGGCTGACTGCCGGGACGCTTCAGATGAAGCTGACTGTGCGTTAGCATGCGCTGAAGGTACTCGACTCTCTTTCCTGAAGTTTGCTTTGACCTACTTGATCAGAGGGATCGTTTGTCACACAGTTCTGTGAACGACTGAAATGAGTTCATAAATAAGATTAGAAAGACTTTAAATCTTTATTTGGTATCAAACGTTTGATTAGATTAAAATGAGGAAAGTACTTTAATCTAAATCTGATGTGCATTCCTGGGATTTGAGCTTCAACGATTAATCAATCAACAAAAGAGTCAAACTGTTCTGCGTTGGCTGAAGTGTTCATGCAAAAATGTCTTTAATTAATTTTTTCAGCTCGTAGTGAGCGTCTGTTTTATATTAACGTAAGTCTCGTACAGAGAGTAACACATTCAAAGACTTCAGAATCTCTCTTCTGACCTTTTCTATAGACCAAATGATTTGAGAAATATAAATGGCAGATTAATCGATGACTCTAAAGTGACATTTTCTGCGTTCCATTTAGTCAAAGCTTCATATCACATGTACAGCGTCGCTTTAAAAACAAAGTAGTTTGAACTTTTTCTAGGAACTTTAGTTTACAAACTAGATTTCTTCCACGCTGCAGTTCAACTTCTCCCAGTGTGAACAAAAGGTTTCCTGCAGAGCTTTCAAAGTACCTCATAATAAACTGACCGTACATCATCAACTGTTTTAATGCTATTTGACCTCAAACGCATCAATCGTTTAGAAGCAAAGATCTTCACCTTTGTTCTGGACGAAGCCATAAGTTGTCTCCTGCTGTTGAACGCTCTGCATCCAACAGGTCAGTTCCAGTGTGCTCACGGGAGGAAGTGCATCGACCAGCAGCAGGTGTGTGACGGGACGCCTCAGTGTCAGGACCGCTCTGACGAGATGAGGTGCTCCAAGCAGACCGCTGGCTGCGTTCACCAGTGTGACGGTGCGACTCGCTGCTTACCTGCTAACTTCCTCTGTGACGGAGAGAAGGACTGCTTGGACGGCACCGACGAGGAAAACTGTGGTAGGTAGACGTGTCAGAGGGTGCACGATGTACATATAAACATAATGTCACACACAAGCAGTTACCGTAGGAGATGAATGGAACATAAATGAGAAAACAAAATGCATCTGGGCACAAAACTGGTAAAAAACAAACTGTAAAATGATCAGTTGAAAACGTTGTACTTTTAGTTCATACTGCAGCTGGCCTTAAAGTATGTGCTGTTGTGTTGGGACATGCTTTGGTCTTTCAAGGCGCCTTGAACTTTGACCCTCTTGCTCACACATCTGCTGTGCAAAGGATTGTGGGTCAGAATAGCTTGCTGGCTAACATGCTGCACAATGTGACCGGATGCCAGTGGTGGAGGAAGTGATCACCAGCAGAATGTATTTAAAGTAGCTTAAAGTCCTCGTATGCACACAAGATGATTTCTTCTCGTGCGCTACAAGAACAATCGGGGCCTTTAATCCAAAACAAGGAGTCGTATTTAATAAATGTTGTTTTTAAGATGAAAGGAACTACAGCTGGAAATAAAATGTAGTGCAGAAGTAAATTATACCTAAATTAGGTTCCACCACTGCAACATCCTGGTACTTTTGACCTATGTATTTGGGACCTCCTACATGTGCTGTGTTCTCTCAGGAGAATCACATCCAGCACCTTAATGTTTCCCATTTGTATCTTGCATCAGAGGAAGACAGGGATGAAAATGAAGGGACCTCGATGACCTCTGCTGGCCTCCCCCCCTCCTCCGCTGCCCTCCCCCCCTCTGCCCTCCCCCCCTCCTCCTCTGCCCTCCCCCCCTCCTCCGCTGCCCTCCCCCCCTCCTCCGCTGGACTCTCCCGCCCCATCAAGTGTCCTCTGGGCTCTAAACACTGCAGGGACCAGACCCAGTGCGTCCTCTACAACCACCTCTGTGATGGGGAGGCAGACTGCACAGACGGCTCGGATGAGGCAGAATGCTCCTCGGCATGTGAAAATGGTAATCTGGTGTTTTAATCTGGTGTTGTGATCGCTGCTAAAACGCTAATATTTCCCACCAGAGGGCAGTAAGATGGTTTTGGTTCTTTCGTAATTGCTTTGTGTCTCTTTGTATTTTTGCCCCTTCCATACTCTGAGTCTTTGCAGCTGTTTCGAGTCTCTTTGTAGTGTTTGCGTCTCTTCCTGGTTGGTACGCTTCTCTTTGCGTGACATTTTGTAGGTGAAGGCCAGGATGTCCCTGACACTTTGGGCCCCTGTGTACCCCTACAGACTTCTGTCTGTATAAGAGTTAATGTAAAGAGGAAGAGTTCACAGGATCATTTGTATATCTAAAGCCTGACTAAACCCCGTCCTGAGTTATGCCACATGTCCTCTGCAGACCAGTTCCAGTGTGCGCATGGACAGAAGTGTATAGAGCGGAGCCAGGTGTGTGATGGCGTGCCTCAGTGTCAGGACCGCTCCGATGAACTGAGATGTGCCAAGCAGATGGAGGGCTGCGCTCACCAGTGTGACGGCAAGAGCCGCTGCGTTCCCGTCAGCTTCCTCTGTGACGGGGAGCGGGACTGCTTGGACGGCAGTGACGAGGCCAACTGTGGTACGTTGTCCCTGAACAGGAAGTTCGCCGTTATTCAGCTCTCCTTGCACGGAACAGTTTGTGATTTTTGTCTCTTTGCCCCACAGCTGACATTAGCTGCAGTGCCAGAGAGTTCGAGTGCACCAGTGGCCAGTGTGTGTCGGCCAAAATGCTTTGCGACGGCCAACCGGACTGCGGGGACCGCTCGGACGAGGAGGGCTGTATCAAGGCGCCGGTCTGCACCACCAAGCACAGCTGCCCCCACAGCAAGGAGTGTCTGGTACAGGAGTGGATCTGTGACGGGCTGCAGGACTGCAGAGATGGCACGGATGAGAAGGTGGATGCTGAAGGAGACATTAAAGTAGACGGATTGCGTTTTATATACGACCATATTTACTTGTGAGGTGGAACTTCTGTAACGGTGAAAAGGGATTGTGACGCCCGACGTGTGTGTTCAGCTTGAAGAAAGGTCAAAGGTCGGGGTCAGAACACATGGAGCTGGTGGTCACTTATAATTAACGTTTATATTTCAGTTACCCCGAGTTCAAAAAAGAACTTTTTTCCTCTGCCGTGGAGACCTGCGAGGAAACACAAGTCTGGATGACTTTAAGTAAATGGCGCCGAGTTTAACAGCAAAGCTAAATTAAAACGTACTTTAAACGTTCACTCATTTATCCAGTCGATGCTCACTCCTTCACAAACACGACTTTTCACTGAACGTAATATTTAAACACGTCGGACAGTAGTGAGGAAACTTTGGATTCTCACTGACGAGAAACAAAGGTTCCTTCAAGGGAACACGGTGAGGAGCGGATGTACAAACCGACATCAGAACTCGCTGCGACGACTGATTGTCGCCATTTTCAAATGAAGTTTGACCAGTTTTAGATCAAATCTAAAATAATCCATGATTTCCTCGCCAGGATTGTCCCGTGGCTCCTCTGAAATGTGGGACGTTCCAGTGGTCGTGTAAATCCAAGACGCGGTGCGTCCCTACAGCCTGGTGGTGTGACGGCACGGAGGACTGTGACGATGGCAGTGACGAGACCGAATGTGAGTGGATGGACACGTCATGTAATCCCGCTTTAGTGCCACGTTTCCTCACGTCTCTGCCGGTCGTAGAATTATTTATTTTGCTTTAGGGAGATTTTTGCCAAGTGGCAGCCGTGATGAGAAGCTTCACACATTCTCTAAATGCTTAGGAAGGTGCTTCCTGATCTCCTTCAGCGTAGCGTATGTTGTACAGCAGGCAGTTTGTCACATAAAGATAGTATAAGAGTCCCAGGCTCGTCCAACAATACAACTACTGAAATAACATGTTGCATGAGACAGAATGGGGACAGTAAAGTGCTCAAATAGAATCAGACAGTAAGAGTTTAAAAACATTCTTTAGATCTGTTTGTTTCAGTAAATGGTTTGAAATTTATTTCAATTGTAACAAACTTGTAAATCGCTTTTTGTGTTTGTGTGTGTACACCAGGTGGGCCGGTAACGTGCCTCCCTCACCAGTTCCACTGTGGCAGCCAGGAGTGCCTGGATGCAGCTCTGCTGTGTGACGGCATCTCCAACTGTGCTGACGGCTCAGACGAGGGAGGCAGCTGCCAGACGAAGTGTGCAGACGACAGACGCTGCTCCCAGAGCTGCTCCAGCACGCCGCAGGGAACGGTGAGTCTGTTACTGATGGTGGTTAAAGGAGACGCTACAGGTGAACAGAGTCATACATGTTGTACACACTACAGGTGAACAGAGTCATACATGTTGTACACACTACAGGTGAACAGAGTCATACATGTTGTACACACTACAGGTGAACAGGGTCATACATGTTGTACACACTACAGGTGAACAGAGTCATACATGTTGTACACACTACAGGTGAACAGAGTCATACATGTTGTACACACTACAGGTGAACAGGGTCATACATGTTGTACACACTACAGGTGAACAGAGTCATACATGTTGTACACACTACAGGTGAACAGAGTCATACATGTTGTACACACTACAGGTGAACAGGGTCATACATGTTGTACACACTACAGGTGAACAGAGTCATACATGTTGTACACACTACAGGTGAACAGAGTCATACATGTTGTACACACTACAGGTGAACAGGGTCATACATGTTGTACACACTACAGGTGAACAGGGTCATACATGTTGTACACACTACAGGTGAACACAGTCATACATGTTGTACACACTACAGGTGAACAGGGTCATACATGTTGTACACACTACAGGTGAACACAGTCATACATGTTGTACACACTACAGGTGAACAGAGTCATACATGTTGTACACACTACAGGTGAACAGAGTCATACATGTTGTACACACTACAGGTGAACAGAGTCATACATGTTGTACACACTACAGGTGAACAGAGTCAAACATGTAACTAACAGATATCATGAAGCTTCCCCACTTCATGACTCACATCAACACAGTTTATATTACAAGTGTTTAATATGTACATGAGGCGTTATGTAATGTAGCTGTGGAGAGTTTACATCTACACACACAGTTACACACACACACTCTGATGTTCTCATGCTTCCTCTCGTCTGAAGAAGACGTGATATTGAAAATCTCATGAGATGTTTGCAGTGTCACTTTAAGTCGTCTGTCCTGCACTCGGTGGCATAAAGATTAAGACACCAATGCAGTACCAACTGAATTGTGAATGTAGTAGTACTAAGTTTCTGCAAGACTGTGCTGGGGGAGGAAAGCATCTTAATGAAGTCAGAGTCTCGTGACTGTATGAGGACTTGTTTACCCTGTAAGTGTAATGTGAGCGCTGCAGCTGACTCATGGTTCTTGCTGTGCAGCGCTGCGGCTGTGCTGCAGGGTTCAGGCTCCTGGAGGACGGGCTGACCTGCGCTGATGTCGACGAGTGTGAAGCCCAGAGCCCGGCTGTGTGCAGCCAGCTGTGCATCAACACACAGGGCTCGTACCGCTGTGACTGTCACACAGGCTACATAATGGAGGCAGGGGGACACCACTGCAAGATCACCGGTAAATTCCTCCGTAGCCTATATCCTGCCTATAACGTAACATTATTGTCTATAAAGTCAGAAAATGGTTAACTGCATTTCTGACAACCTGCTTTACTAAACAAATCCACATTTTGGACAAAAACTGACATCCAGAGAAAAGTTTGGTCTAATTTTGAACTGGAGCGTCTGCAGATACTTTGTTCTGATCACTTAAAGTAAACCAGATGAACACATCTTCACATCTTCACATCTTCACCAGCAGCTCGACTGTAAGGAGCTGAGAGTGCACTCTTCTATTTGTACATGCATCTGGTTTAATACATGCCCCCTCTCTGTGGGACTGTCCTTAACATGATGCGAGCACCAGAATGATCCTCTTCTCGGCCCTCAGTCGAACCCTTCCTGTTGTCGTCGGTCCAAACGGACCTCTTCCTGCTCGGCCTGCGCAGCGGCAACCTGGATGTGTTGGCGTCCCCGGCCAAGAAGGCCATCCTCTCCCTGGACTACGACTGGAGGGAGCGGAGGGTCTATTGGGTCAGTCTGGACACGGAGAGCGTCAGGTGGTCCTCGCTGGACCAGAAGACCACCGGGACCTTCATTAAAGGTCTGTGTTGTAGGGGACTAATGAGTTCTGTTGAGTCTTCTTCTACTCTACATTTCAGAGGGAAGTTTATCTGATGGTTTTAAATCTTAAATTAGAGTTGGGCTATAAAAGCATTTCTTGTCTCTAATGAAAATATTTTTCACACAAACATTTCAGGGTTCAAACTTCTCAAATGTGAGATTTGCATTTTATTTTTTATAATATATAAACTGTTACAGTAATTAAACAAATCCTAAGCACCAGCGTTACTACTTTAAATAATTTTATTGACTTTATTTTTGAGTTTGTTGGTTGGGTGGCACTTTGAGCCCAATCAACCCATTAATGGAGAAAAGAATCATGTGACCTGTGAAGGTGATCTGACATTTATTAATGCTGATGCAGAGGCGTTCACTGTCCTTCATGAGGATCCGTCCTCATGACTGTTTCCTGCAGGTGTCCGGGCGGATTCTGTCGCTGTGGACTGGCTCGGGAGGAACCTGTACTGGATCGACGGCGTGAACAGTCAGATCGTTGCCATCAGACTGTCGAAAGGCTCCGTGAAGTCCGTGGACCGCAGCGTCATCCTGGATGAAGACCTGGATCTGCCGCGCTCTCTGGCGCTGCTGCCACAGAAAGGGTCAGCATGACGTCATTTACCTCAACAGGGGCCAGTGCCCCTGTAACACTGAGCCTGGACCCACCTGTGGCCCCCCTCCGAACGAATATTGTACAATACCAATCATGGTATTTTTGTTGTGCCCGATTATTTATACTTAACTAAAAATATTGAAGGCTTGAACACTGCTTCGTTTATGTACCCCTTACAAAACACTTGGCCCCAGCCAGGCCCCCCTCCCCCCCCCCCCCCCAGTGATATTGGTCTAGAACCGCCACTGCCTCCACGGTGAGCGAAGAATCAAAGATAGTGATTCTAAAGTGGATTGAAGTAAATGGAAAAACTATCTGAACATCAGTTTACAAACTCTCGTTCAGAATAACGTCTCTTATCCACTCGATGCTCACTTCAAACACAAAGCTTTATTTAAAACCCTTCGGACTCACAGACTTGTGAAGCAGTGACGTTACGTTAATGCTCATCTTTGACTCGCAGCAAACTCTTCCTCATACTCAGTATTCCTCTCAGACAGCATGTTGTCTCTTTGGTAACTTCTGTCTCCCAGGTTGATGTTCTGGACAGAGATTGGTAACGTGGTGAAGATAGAGCGTGCCGGGATGGACGGCTCGGAGAGGAAGGTGTTGGTGAACTCCAGTCTGGGCTGGCCGGGCGGCGTGGCCGTGGACTCTGTCTCTGAGAGGGTCTACTGGACGGACGAGAGGCTGAAGGCCATCGGATCTGCAACACTGGACGGAGAAGACATTCGGGTAAAACACACAACAAATAACTTATTGTTGTTTGATCTTTCATAAGTTAATCAGTCAAAACTGTTAAACCAAAAAGGTTATAAAACATCTGAACAATAACATTTTGCTCATAGATTATTAGATATGATGGTGATTAGATGGTTATTACATGAGCTGCTGACGAACACGACTTCTCGAACTTGATGGTTATTTAATTAAGCAACTTTCCTAAACAAATGTTTTGCAACAGAAGGTAAAGATCACGTATGCTTTCAGTATTTCTGAGACGTACAAAGCATTTTGTTTTTATTTGATTACCTACAGGCAAATGGGTTTGGCGTGTCGCGTGTTTTTTATATGCATTATGGGTATTTGAGATGGCGCCTGTTGCTCGAAACATTTTCATTAAAAAATAAATGTCTTTAAATCACTTTTTCAAGCAAACTGTTTCAGAAACATTCTAACATTATCAATTTTTATTACATTAAGAATAAAAAATATTGTGTTCTTGGCGGCAAAGCTTTTTAAAGGTCATCCTGCCCTCTAACTAGAAGTTGCACTTCATGGGAGGTTTTTGTCCAAAATGGCCTGAGCATAAATTACTCGTCCTACATAATTAATCTTGTCAATAAATAGTTTTTTAATGTAATGTTTAGATTCTACAGATGAAGGAGAGCACCAACCCGTTCTCGCTGGCCGTGTTCAATGACATGCTCTACTGGTCCGATGCGAAGAAGCGAGTAGTGCTGGCTGCGCATAAAAACTCTGGCAAAAACCTTCACGTTCTCCTGAAAAGACTCAGACAACCTTTTGGTGTGAAGGTGAGTGAAATGCTCAGACTTGTGGATGTTTAGGCACAGGTGGAACTGGACCTGGTATTGTAATATAGCCTGTAGCTAAATCTGCATCATGAGTGTAAAGTGCTCACGGCAGCTCCTCCCATGCGCACAATCCAGGGATCTGTTTTTCTGTAAGGTGCAATAAAGCTTTAACACTTGTTTGCAGATCCTCCATCCATTGCTCCAGATGGGCATCGAGAGCCCCTGTGAGAAGATGGGCTGTTCCCACATGTGTGTGTTGGCCCCGCGAAACAAGGCTGTGTGCAAGTGTCCCTCTGGTCCGTTACTGGCTGAGGATGGCCTGACCTGCTCCAGCCCGGTCAATTCAGCGTTCCTGCTGATGCTGTCTCCCGCCACCGTCACACAGGTATTCCTACAGCGCACAGTAAAGCCCCTAACGGTGGACAAAAAACCCTCTTTAGATCTGGCTTTTGTCTCCTGTGGGAACGGTTACAATCTGCATCATTCCCAGAACAAATGTCTCCGCAGTAGTCACGATATTTATTGGCTCCGATCGCCAGTGATGGAAACAAGTGACCAGGAGGGATTAACTTGTTTGCAAATAAACAAAATGCTGCATTAACACCAAATCCATTATTATTATTATTATTATTATTATTATTATTATTATTAATAATAATAATGAGGTAAAGGTTGTGGCCATTGAGTAGATTTCCCTGATGTTTCGCAAACTTCGAAGTGAATATAGAGATATAAATAATAAAAATCAACAAGTATTTAGACAATTGGCATTAATTGTATGTTTTTTACATTAATAAATTATCTCCTCAAAGCCACCAGTTCCAACAATCAGTAAAAACCCTGCTTATATGCTAATTTAGCTAAAACAAAGGATATTGCATTAAGTTTAATTTGCTTTAACCGTTTACTTTAAAGGAAATGCATTGATTCTACTCTTGTATCTACTCTTAGATCTACTTGCAGTCTCGACACACATTAGGAGAGCTGAACACCTGGCCTGAACACCTGGCCCTGCAGGTGCCCAGCGTCAACGAGGCAGCCATCATGGACTACAGCATGCGTGACCACACCTTGTTCTTGACGGACGACGGTACAACATCGCTGAGCTCCTTCAAGCTGAAGGGTTCAGACTTGTCCTTTCGAGGGCAGCTTCTAAAACTCCAGGGCGACGCCATCACTGCCATGGCCCTTGACTGGGTAACTCTTAACGTCTACTGGAGCAGCAACAAACAGCCCCACCTGCAGGTCACCTCGGTCACCGGTGCATACTCTGCTGTTCTCATAAAGGAAGGTATTGGTAGGGTGGAGTCCATCGCCCTCCACCCTCCCAATGGCAGAGTTTGTTTTACTAACCTGGGCCTGCAGGGGACTGATACTGGTGCCAGTGTAGAGTGTGCCAACATGGACGGTGCTGGGCGGCATGTGGTTTGGAAGGATGCTAACCAGCCCACATCTCTGGTCTTCTCCAATGATGGGGATACAATTTACTGGGCTGACGAGGGTGAGAATGTGTTGCAGATGTTCTGTGTGCTTGTGAAGTTTTGTTCAAAGAGATAGTTTGGATGTTTTGAAGTGGGGTACTTGACCATAGTCGATGTATGGCCTACAGTAGATGTCAGCACACCCCCAGTTTGAAGAAACTGCCAATAGTACAAGAGGAAGCTAATGTTGAAGAAATTGGAGCTTGAATGTCGAATCAAAGCGGCAATCTTCTAGTTAAATCGACATATTTATTAACGTGATAAGTCAAACATGGAAAATACTTCTCGGCTGAGGACACTAATCACATCACTGTCTCCAGACTGAAAGAAAACCCAGGTTGCTGTCTCACGGCTCTGTGAAAGTGTGTACAAAGGATCGTAAACATATGGATAAATACATGGTGAAGGCGTTGACCTTCTCCTCATTGGTCCCCGTTGGCGCCATCACGTGCCTTGGTCAGCAGAGTCAGGAAGTGATGGTTGTTGACCTGTTCTCTTAAAGGGGAAGTGTTCCTACTGTGTTTACATTCAATATTGTGCTCGTAATACATAATAGTGCAGAAATACATATTGATTGAGGTAGACAAATACATATGACAGTCTTTCAAGTGTGGATTAATACGATCAGGAGTTATTTACTTCACAGTAATTAATGTGCTGCTGTGGACATGGGGGCAGCAGCAAAATGTATTTTATCCACCAAATCAGTATATTCTATATTTAGAATATTTTCACCACTTTACCTTGCTGTCGGCGCGTTCTGAGAACTGAAGCGGTCATCTATGCTCATCTGCTCACACCGAAGTCATCGGACATTATTGAAAAGTCATTTTAACACTTGGAACACACCAAGGTCTGCCTCGATTGTGATATTGCGCGACTTTAGTGAAGTTTAACCAAACTAACAGATCAAGGCGTCGGTAGACCAGCAACCCCTGTGTCCTGCGAGGTAAAGTGACTTTGTCAATAGAGTCTGGTGGCTTTGAAGAGAGAACTGAGTCAGTTCCTTGTCAGAAAGGGCTCTCCGACAGCAAGGTAAAGTGATGAAAATAGTGTGTATTTAAACTATATTTTTGACATTGTCCCCATCCACAGCAGTAAAAGTACTTGGCTTCCGTGCTCGTAGCCGTTTCTGCTTCTTAAACTGCCATCTACTGTAGGAATACACAGCATATGGATGAGTACCTCATACAACCCCACATCAAAACTATCCCTTAAGATGTTTTCATGCCTTGAAAGTCAAAAACTATTTGGAATAAAGCTGTAATTTGTTTAGAGAAGCGATAACATGGCTCTGATTCTTGCCCAGGTTTAGGGACCATAGGCTCTGCCCAGCTTAATGGTTCTGGATACAAAGAGTTGAAGACCGGTGATGGGCTGGCTGCTGTGGCGCTGAGTGATGACACACTGTTCTGGATGACACTCGGTGGTAATAACTCGTATAGTAAATTTAAAATAACACCTAATTACCTGTTCAACTACCAGGAGGTGACACTGTTCAACATAACTTTGAGTTGCAAACATCTTTCAATGTTTCCGTTTTAAAGTTCTAATGTAGCTACATGTCTATCCTGCAGACAAGACGAGACTGTGGTACAGAGATGAGCAGCAGAAAAACCAGTTGTGGTTTGAGATCAGCACAGAGGTGGTCAGCTTGAAGGCTTTCAGCCAGTCCAGTCAAACGGGTACGTAAGAAAACTACTGATTTGATGCTGGTCTAAGAGTTGGTAACCATCACAAACTCCAGGTGACTGACACTTTTTCACAGGTTCAAACCTGTGCACAGAAAACAACGGCAAATGCCAGCACTTGTGCCTCGCCACCCCAAAAGGTCGGACATGCAAGTGTGCCCATGACCACGTCCTTGTGAATGCCACCCACTGCAGCCCGGAGCAGCGCTGCCCCAATGGCAGCCGGGCCTGTCCGGATCAACTCTCATGTCAGCCTGTTGAGAAGTTCTGTAATGGACATGTTGACTGCCATAACCACTCGGACAAGCACTGTGAGTCTTATTAATAAGAACTGGAGAATGGATCTAATGTCTTAACTGTATTTAAGAAGTGGATGTAGTCACTGACGTCACCCATTGGTTTGTGGGACATTCTGAAGCCTCGTGTTCGTGATTTTAAAGGTTGTGTCTAGCTGGTAACCTTTGATTAGCAAAACTCTCACAAATAAGTTTCCTTGTCTGAAGAAAAGTGAGACTAATCCAGAACCTAATTTATTGTCTGGATGTGTATGCTTTGGTAAATACTTTTATGGTATAGAGGTGTGAGTTTTGCTCAAATCTAGGATAACCATCTAGACGCAAGCTCTTTTTCTTTTGGAACCAAAAATGACAACGAGAAGACGAGAGGATGGAGCCCTGAAGTACAACTGAACACTTAACATTTTGGTCCCCTAAAAATGGTGCTTGGTCATAATCTAAAATAACCTAAACTAATCCTCTTTTAGGTGACAGCCTGAAGCGGCCGACTGTAGCGGCGGTCCCTGCGCCCACAGAGCCCAACAGCGCCTCTCCTCCTCCTCGTCCGTCCCTTGTAACTCCTCTCTCTGAAGTCCAAGGCCTGAACACCACCCTGGACGTAAACCTTCAGCTCAGGAACCTGGACGCCCTGCAGTGCAGCCAGATACGCTGCAGTGGCAATGGACGCTGTGTGGAGACCAATGGAGACACTTCGTGTGTGTGTTCACTGCTCTACAGCGGTGATTCCTGTCAAGACAATCTCCTGAAGAACCTGCAGAGTCCACTTGTCTACGCCATTGCGGGGCTCTGTGTAGGAGTGGTGGTTATAGCTGTGATGGCAGTGGTGGTTAGACGGAAGAGTGCCAACGCAAGGTGTGTCTGATTAAGAAGAGTTAGGAAGGTTCCTGAGTGAGATGACCAAAAAGTATCCAAGTGGCAGCCATGATAAAAGCTGGTTGCATTCTCTAATGTTAAGGAAAGGTTTCAATGCTTCCTTATCTCCTTTAGCATAGGGTACATCCTTTACCAAAGGAGATGATGCCGTCCCAAACATCCATGCTGCAGCAACGTTTAGAGATTCGGCTGTTCACAAACAAAGTCTGAATTTAATGATTTTCATACAAATTGGGATTCATGTCGATAAACGAGTGGACATGAGCAACCACTTACAATGTGACGACAACTTAATTTAACTTGTGACTGGTAGCCTATTACTTTTCACTGAGTTGTCCTCATTAATATAGCTTGCATGAAACAACGCGTATCTACAGGATGATCTTTTAGAAAGCCATCTTCGGAAGAATTGGTTGACAATGGCAGACGTGCATCGATAACATCCGCCGTCACTTAATTGCGTAGCCTTGTGTAAGTTGTCCTTTTAGAAGTTCTTAATAATTCTCCATGATTTCTATCAAGGTCAAAGAACAATAGAGCAGAAAAGAAATTGGACTTAATTGTATTGCCTATACTTGGACCGCAGCACTGGTTTGCGAGCTAAGATTGTCTAACTAGTACCATAAACGAAGTACAGCCGGGAAATACTTTAGTGTTAAGTTTTGGGTCATAAACCAAAGAATTTGACAAATGCAAATTGTTATGGGATCAAACTTCAGCTTCTAATGGTCCTACTTGTCTGAAACAACTAATTCCAATGCAATCCATACAATGGTTGTTGAGGCGAAATCTACCTCACAGTGGCGCTAGAGAAGTCAGGGTGTTGCTACGCTTCATCCTCCGGCAATCATCCATAAGTTGCAATATTTCAGTCTGACATTGCTACACTGTTAGCGTGACTAAAATAAACCGAAAGTCCTTTTTTCCTGAGCGAACAATATAAAGTATCTCTACCTGTCTGTGCAGATGGTGTTGAATGTTTGCCACCGGAGAGCACAGGACTGATTGTGTATTGCCTCCATGCAGGAGAGCTAGCTTAGCAGCAGCGAAGGACATGAGCATGGCTGACCTGGAGAGCAAAGCGGAGACCGCCCCCGGTTCACCAGAAGCCCCCGGTTCACCAGAAGCCCCCAGTTCACCAGAAGCCCCCAGTTCACCAGAAGCCCCCAGTTCACCAGAAGCCCCCAGTTCACCAGAAGCCCCCGCAGACGCTGATGCACACAAACCAGAGGTGGACCTCCCATAAACTCCATAAACGGGTTCACAGTTTGTTGCTAAGCTTGTGGGATGGCGGTCTGACTTTTCTTTCTTTGCAGGAAGCGGTGTCTTCTGTGGACGGGAGTTGATTCATGGGCAAACGTTTTAAATAAACCTTCTGCATTTTCCACTGTTTCCTGTGAAGTTATTTACGGTTAGTTAGACCACCAATGTTGAATTGTTGACAGACTAACAGAGTTGGTGGTTATAACGCCGACTGCATTGTTCACTGATCAAAATAACTTTTTTTTAATGGTAGATGGTTAAAGGGTAACATCAGAGGTCGGTGACCACCAGGTTCTCCTGTCGTCCTCATTGCTGAACCTCAGCAGCTCTAGGATGACCTACATGGAACAAGATGGATCTGGGAGCGAAGTGCAGAAAATGCTCAACAGTTTTGCGTAATCTCCTGAATCCTGAATCCTGAAGGGGGGGACATGGCTGCAGATGCTTAGGTTATTGACCACTTATTTTACACCATATTTAAATGTTTCATAAAAGGCTGAAATTTATTTTCATTATTGAATAATCTGCAGATTACTGTTTGACACTTTATGGACCAAATGATGGGTTTGAAATGAGCAGAGCCTAACGTGACTTCTTCAAATGTCTCCATTCAGCAGTCCAAAACGCAAATGTTCAGTTTAGTGAGGAATGGCAACTTCACATGTGAGAAGCTTCAGCCAGACTGGGAGATGGTGTTGCTTTAGAACAATCTAGATTAATTGTAATTCGGCCATCGTGCAATTGGTTCTTCTGGCACTATTGTGGGAACAAATGTCCAACGACTGATAAAGATATTCCCATCAGTTGAGCTTTGTGTTTCATGATAATGTTAGCATGCTAATGTTAACATGCTACCCAGTTGACCTGAGCATGCTGATGCTAGCATTTAGCTCGAATCCCTGCTGTGGGTATTTTACTAAAGCTATTGCTCACGTACTGTGGCTTTAGAATATAATTAAGTACAGTTTTGAGGTACGAGTATCACCATTATATTCAACTTTAAACTTCTAGATTTGAGAAACGGTACGCTTTTTACGTCACTTATCTGACGGCTACTTTGCAAATAGTTTAAGGCTCCAGCTCAAAGCAATTACAATATCAAAATGCTGTTTACTCAATGTCTTGCCAGTATAATTTGGAGTAAATGTTCTCTGGTGATATTCTGATATTGGTACATAAAGGCCTGCAGGTCTGTAAACACACAGCTGATTAAATCACTGACACACACTCTGCTCATCATAGTAACGCTGTTGCACCTTTAGACGGGACAAATTACATTCATCTTTCTTGGTGTAATCAGCCACGAAGTGAAGACGTGTGTTGCTATGTGACGCCTTTGATGCTCACGTTCCTGACTCGTACATTTGGTAAAGAAATGTATTCTATTGTAAATCGTGAGAATGAATAGATATGGGTGTGAATTCAGGAGGCCATGTTTCTAATTCATAATAAAAAAGCTGAATTTGTGGATACTTTGGCAGTTCGGTTAGGGAGATGCGGCTTGTTATGAGTCTGCATTGACATAAAAATAAATCCTGACATGTATTTAAAGTCTAAAGTGGATTCTTCCCATTGTTCAGACCAAAACCACAAAACATGTTTACTTTGCTTCTGACTGGGCCCTTCTGCTGCTTCTTATTATACTGTAAGAATGTTCAGCGCCCTCTCATTGAGCGGTGTCCGGGGTGTTTAATGATGTAGTTTGAGTTGTTGGCGAGACAGAGCTGTGAATAATTCTGAAGACTTGAACCAGATGATGAATTATTGGTTTGTTGTACCCGCACATTATCAACAGCCGTATAAAAAGACGCGCAATGCACGAGAGAAGAAATGAGCTTTGAGACGCGCAACGCACTGAGGTAGGAACGCTATTTCATCCAATAATTCATCTGAACGCCTGTTTGACGCCTTAGTTTGAAAGAACATTTCTATTGAGCTGAGTGGAGGAATTAAAAGTCCTACATTTGAATTGTTAGGTGTTTCACAAAATGTACTTAGTGTTTTGATTTAGCCAAATATTGTATAATTATATTTTAATCTGTGAGCAGTTTTTCATATTTTATATCTGTTTTTAATGTCAATTTGTTTGAAAATAATTCTGAGCAGCATTTATTTATATTTATTTAATTTGTAGTTGAGTGTAATCACTAATTAGAATATTTAATTTGTTTTTAATGTCAATCAACTCGTTTACATTTTCTTTCTAAATTACACATAATAATCCTGCATTCAAAATGTTACTTACACTATTTTATTTTTATTTAAATAAAGGTATCACAAAATGTACTAAGAGTATTAGAAATGAAAGTATTCATTATGCAAAATATATATATATATATATATATATTTTTTATTTAATTTTTCTAAATAAGAATAAAGCACGTGACAAGTTTATTTATTTTTAAAGTGTTCAGTGGATTTGAATTGAAAAGGAAAAAACACTTTTTTACTTTTTAATAAGAAAATGCACTTTTTTAACCCCGTTTTAAACTTAATTCCACAAATTACTTTGTCCATCACTTTAAGTGTCTGTTGGTCAATGTAGTGGAGATAAAAGCACAATGTCCCTGTGAAAGTAGTGGAGTAGATGCACCACATACTGTATACTGCTTATGTTTTATGTGTTTCAGCAAATACAGGAACGACAACAATGGCAGCTCTGAGGACACTTTGTGTCGTCTTCATGGTGACTGTGGCGGTGTCCAAACCAGTGAGTTCTGCTGAACCCACCGAGCAACACAAGAGGACTTATCACTTGTTAAAGGACAACTTCTCCCACAAAATGATCATTTTAAATCAATGACTCACCTTGTGTTTCCTTGAAGAAAACTTTATTCGTCTCTTCTGACTCCACAGAGAACAAAGAATCAGAAGTCTTGATTTGAAGTAAAAGGAGCCGCTTTAAACAAAACTATACACAACACAAGCAGAATAATAAAGTCTCACTTATCCAGTCGATGCTTTACACACCTTTCACTAAAACTGCACTTTTTAAACACTGAGGACGAACAAGTGGTGACTGAAAGGCTGAGACTTTAGAGAGTAACCTGTAGTGAGGTAGTGAGCATGAGTGGATGAGTGAGTGAGGATGTGTTGATGTAGTGTAGCCCCATTTACTTCAAGACTTTTCTAAGTTTGTGTTCTTCCTTCACCGTGGAGGCAAGGAAACAGCGTGATAAAGTGTATAAATGGTCATTGTGCGGGTGAATACTCCTTTAATAGTGTCCTTGTTGCACCACAGGTGTGTCTACGTGAGGGGGGGGATTCGTCCGAGGCATCAGAGTCCAGTGAGACAAATTCCTCTTCCGAGGAGGCTCGTGTTGGGCCTTCACTTGAACCCCTGCAGCCGGCGTTGACGGGCACAGACATGCCCAATGCGATGGAGGAGACCGACCCCCCCGCAGCCCTCCTTCCCTCTGCAGACGAGGGCCCTTCAGCAGCCATGCTCCACCCTTCAGCCCTGCCGGACCCTGAGGACCCACAAACCTCCGCGGACGGGTCACAGCTCATGCCAGCTGATCCTCCACAAGCTGCTCTGGCCGTTTCTCAGGACACGCCTGACTCTGATCCTGCACACGTGCTGCCAGATGCAGAAGCCCCCCAGGGTGCCCCTCCACACATCATCACAGCAACACATCCACCTTTCTCCACAGCACCACCCCTGCCAGTCCCCATCAGCACCGCCCTGACCGGTGTTCCTGTTTGTTTCACGTTCCAGTTCTCCACCCCTGAGCCGGGTCCAGCCCGAGGAGACAGCAAGTGATGCGTTTCAGTTCTGCTGCATGTTATTGTTTGACATGAATCTATTAATCATAGTGCTGTCTTCATGCTTTGTTATTGTAATATCCAGGGTTGGGGCGGGGTGAACTTGTTACACGTACTGTAGTTCCAATGTTTAGTTTAGTTTCTCTTATGAACTGTCTTGTGTATGTAATTGTGTGTCTGACATGTGCTGTATAAATATAGAAACGTACCTGTAATTAAACTAGTAGTTGAACTACATTTTGCAGAAGCTTGAAGCAGGAGTGTCAAACATGCAGGACGACTTTGCAAAGTGTAAAGATGAGTTGTTCTGATCATAAAGTAAAATCCTGAGACACGATGTTCTTTGTAGACACACTGATCAGTGAGTTGTAACATGTGGAAATGATAAACTGATTATATTGTTGAAATTGCAACTTTCTTTCTTTAGAAGTTTCAGGTTCATGTTTAGTAAAAAGATCAAACTTGAACATCTTCAGAATGAACTTGTTTTGCACTAAAACAAAGGGAACATGTGGAGTTGTTGTTGTGTACAGGTTATCATGCTGTGGTGGTACTGGTCCGGCCCACCTGAGATCACATTGTGCTGCATGTGGCTCCTGAACTAACATGAGTTTGACCCGGTTATGAAGGTAATGTCCCGACTACAGCTGTTATAACATCAGGGTTGTTATGACTGCTGTACTAACACCTCAGATGTATTCATGTGGGCAGCTGAACATGTGATTAAAAGCTCTGATCTCTAATTCAATGATCGGTTCAGAAGACAACAGTTTAATAAAATGTTTTTTATTGGGAGTTTGTATTACGGTCATTAAGTAACGGAGATTCAAGCGCCGTGTGTCCCAGCAGCCGCACCAGAAACGACAGGACTGTAAAATATGAGCAGGAAGTACTTCATAGTTAAGTGCATGTGTTGCAGTTGTAATTATGTCTATTATATCATAACAGGCAAGAATCAGAACATGTTCCCACTGCCACCAGGTTAAAAGGCCCAACCAGTACTTTAGATTACAGATAGATTTATCAATGAAAGTGATAAAAGATCATAACTCAAGTGTACTAGTGTCTCATACTTGAGTTTATACAAACAGAACTCATCAATATCTGAACAACTACATGAAAATAATATGAAACCTGTCAATCATTTCTGGGAGAATTTGAATTTTATCAATATGTCATTAACAATATGTCATCATAAGCATGCTTATGAATATGGACATTTGCTTAAAAATAGTTTGTATTGCTAAATTGGAGCATTTAAATTGAGGATACTACGACCAACCTGGCACTTCATACTCGCGTTAGTTTGGCTCTGGTCCACTCGTTTCACCATTACGTGCTAGTTCGCGTGTGTTTCTACAGATGGACAATGGATCCATTTCTTATTAAAGAGTTGCACAGCAGGTGGACAGAAACAAAGCGTGACACACGAGGAACATTAAGATTTGTCTTTGGAGCATCAAACCACAGAGTCGAGAGGAAGATGCTGGAGATGGGGTTTGTGGACAGACGACAGCTGCTCGTTAAAAAAGAAAGAGAAAGGTACGAGCCATACAATAATAATAATCATAATAATAATAAGAAGAAGCTTTATTTGTACAACACCTTTCATACAAGAATTACAGCCCAAAGTGCTTCACAGCAGAAACATAGTAGAAGATTAGACAGAATAAGAGCATTTACAGAACAATAATCACAGTGTTGATGTAAATGAGTCTGAAGTACCATTACAAACATTTCAGAATTAAAATAGTATAAAATAACATTGGAAATCATGTCTAGTTTCTCTATCTGTGCTGTACCTAACGACCCTCCTGCTGGAAAACCACATGCATCACCATTCTTGTAGATGTTTTAAACTATCAGAGCCATATTTTGGGGCCCCTGTGGCCCTTCAACTGGTTTACTCCCTTCGGTTAAAACCAGTTTTTCTCCAATACACATTTATCAGAGAAGCTTCCTCTTGTTCCCGTGGTAACACAGTCTATTTGATCTCAGGCTTTTCAAAAATACACACTCTGAATGTGTAAAGGTAACTTCGATAACTTTCAATGTTAAACCAGGCATAGCAAACATTAATGAAATCATTTAAATTAGTTTAAAGTGGCATAGAGTAGCAGCATTAAAAAATTATAATAATATATCACCTAAGATAAAGAGATATAAAATATCACCATTAAAAGGCTAAAGTAAAGAGATATAAAATATCACTATTAAAAGGCTAAAGTAAAGAGATATAAAATGTCACCATTAAAAGGCTAAAGTAAAGAGATATAAAATATCACTATTAAAAGACTAAAGTAAAGAGATATAAAATATCACTATTAAAAGGCTAAAGTAAAGAGATATAAAATATCACTATTAAAAGGCTAAAGTAAAGAGATATAAAATATCACCATTAAAAGGCTAAAGTAAAGAGATATAAAATATCACCAATAAAAGGCTAAAGTAAAGAGATATAAAATATCACTATTAAAAGGCTAAAGTAAAGAGATATAAAATATCACCATTAAAAGGCTAAAGTAAAGAGATATAAAATATCACTATTAAAAGTCTAAAATGAAAAGATATAAAATATCACTATTAAAAGGCTAAAGTAAAGAGATATAAAATATCACTATTAAAAGGCTAAAGTAAAGAGATATAAAATATCACTATTAAAAGTCTAAAATGAAAAGATATAAAATATCACTATTAAAAGGCTAAAGTAAAGAGATATAAAATATCACTATTAAAAGGCTAAAGTAAAGAGATATAAAATATCACTATTAAAAGGCTAAAGTAAAGAGATATAAAATATCACCAATAAAAGGCTAAAGTAAAGAGATATAAAATATCACTATTAAAAGGCTAAAGTAAAGAGATATAAAATATCACCATTAAAAGGCTAAAGTAAAGAGATATAAAATATCACTATTAAAAGTCTAAAATGAAAAGATATAAAATATCACCATTAAAAGGCTAAAGTAAAGAGATATGTTTTTACTTTTGAAGATATTGAGCGAGCTTGCCTAATGTCTGCAGGTAAAGTGTTCCATAGCTTTGGTGCATAATTGATAAAGGCTGCATCCCCGATTTTCTTTTGGATGTTTCTGGGAACATGTAATAAACCAGTAGTGGATGATCGTAATGTTCTTGGGGGCACATAGTTGATTAGAGAGTTGGCAGTGTAACTTGGTGCGGTTCCGTTTAGGGCTTTGTATACAAGGAGGACCTTAAAGTCTAAAAGTTAGTGGAAGCCAGTGTAGAGCGGCTAACACTGGACTGATGTGGTCTCTCCTCTTGGTTCTAGTCAGCAGCTCGCTGCAGCGTTCTGGATGAGCTGAAGTCTCTCCGTTGTTTTTTTTTTGGAAGGCCGGTAAAGAGTGCGTTACAGTAATCGAGTCGGCTTGAGTTAAAAGCATGGATTAGTTTTTCAGCATCCTTTTGATTTATAAATTGTCTGATTTTAGCTATTTCTAAGGTGGAAGAATTATGTTTTTGTCACCTTGTTTATGTGGGATTTAAAGATTAGATCTGAGTCTATGATAACACCAAGACTTGTGACTTCAGATTTAATCAAAGGAGTAAGTTTCCCCATGTTATTCAGCATCGTTTCTCTTTTACAAGACGAGTAAAGGAAATTTCAAGACAAGTGGACAGAGGAATTTTTAGTTGTCCTCCACGAGTCGAACCCTTTGTGCTTAATATGCAAACAGACCCGCTCTGGTTTCAAGAGAAGTCATTTGGAGCGGCATTTCTAAACGACACATCCAAAATTCAACGAAACTTATGCACCTGGAAGTGAAGTTAGTAAATAAAATAGATCAGCTTTCTTCTTCTGTTTCTGGACAACAAAGGCTCAAACACAGGACGACTAATACAGCTGAACGATTCACTGAGGCTTCTTTGAGATCGCATGGATTTTGGCTCGGGCAAAAAACCTTCTCAGACTCAAACATTGTGAAACTGCTTTGTGGCTTCAACAGAAATATTGTTTGCAGAGTTTGACAACATCGTCCCAGTATGAAGATGATCCTGCTTTTAATGAATGTATTGGCTGCATTGCATATTATATGTTCTGGGTGAGATGACAGATTAATAAACAGACGTGCTTTTTATGACTCAATGTTGCTTTTTATACTTTGCGGTAAAAGTGACTCTAATGTTGACTTTGTCCAATTAATGTGGCTCTCACGTAAAGAATAGTGAAGACCACTGGTTTAACTGATATTGATTGTTTTAAGTGGCTAACAAACGCCCCGGTCCACAGCAACACGTTAGCCTCCTGCCAGAACTCCTATCTGTTTACTGTAGGCAACACACCAACTCTTGATCTTGCTGCTCCTCCTGCCACCACCACTGCTCCTCCTCCTCCTCCTCCTCCTCTTGCCGCCGCCGCCGCAACTCCTCCTCCTCCTCCTGCCGCCGCAGCTCCTCCTCCTCCTCCTCCTGCCGCCGCTGCTCCTCCTCCTCCTCCCGCTGCTCCTCCTCCTCTTGCTGCCGCCGCAGCTCTTCCTCCTCCTGCCGCCGCCGCAGCTCCTCCTGCCGCCGCAGCTCCTCCTGCCGCCGCAGCTCCTCCTCCTGCCGCCGCCGCAGCTCCTCCTCCTCCTGCCGCCGCCGCTGCTCCTCCTCCTGCCGCCGCCCCAGCTCCTCCTCCTCCTGCAAGTAATGGATTACGTATAAAGATCGGATGATGACTCACAACAGACGAGACCCATCTATATTTAATTGGATTAAAATACTGTATACTCCATCACATTACATGTGAATGATGGCTGATGGGTATGTCACTCATATCACAGGTTACACCTAAATTAGCCTAAAAAATAAATAGTATCTTGCTGCTACAAAACTGGGAGTTTATAGTAAAGTAAAAATAACTCAGTTACTTTTTCTATGCATAAATGTAACAAGACACAAACACTAATGACTGACAGTGTTAAGCTAAGTTATAACATACTCACTAAACTCCAAACTTCTCTCTAAATCCTTTATATTAAGCAGCTAACATATAAGAAACGTATAACCAACATGTCGTAACATGTCAGTTTCTGTTTAACCGGTTTATTGTTAACGTTAGCTAGGTTAGCTCAGTGGTTGCTAACAGAGCTATACTGTAGCACTGTTCGTTATAGCAGTATTAAACACCAAACATGCCTCCATTACGCATTCAGGGCAAATATACAATACATTTATAAAAGTTAACTCACTTTTAATACTTTTAAGGAAGCCATGTTTCCTCCACTTCTTCTTCTTCTTCTTCTTCTTCTTCTTCTTCTTCTTCTTCTTCGCAGCGATACTGCCCTCGCGCGTGTGAGAATCTGATTGGTTTCTTCTTCTTTTTTATTTGTCGGTTTCTTGGCGGGCCGCCAGCGTTAAGGTGCATTGCTGCCAAATACGGTTTTGAAGTGTGAAGCCGACTTTTCTATCCCATTAAACAAAACAACACAACATTTTTAAAAATACACTTCATTAAACATTATTTTGATCATGGATTTAGGCTCGGGCAAAGAACCTTCTCAGACTCAAAGATTGTGAAACTGCTTTGTGGCTTCAGTAGAAATATTGTTTGCATCCCAGTATTAAGATGATCCTGCTTTTAATGAATGTATTGGTTGGCTGCATTGCATATTGTATGTTCTGTCTGGATGACAGATTAATAAACAGACGTGCTTTTTATGACTGAATGTTGCTTTTTATACTTTGCGGTAAAAGTGACTCTCCTGTTGACTTTGTCCTCTCAATGTGGCTCTCACGTAAAGAATAGTGAAGACCACTGGTTTAACTGATATTGATTGTTTTAAGTGGCTAACAAACGCCCCGGTCCACAGCAGCACATTAGCCTCCTGCCAGAACTCCTATCTGTTTACTGTAGGCAACACTCCGACTCTTGATCAGTACCCTGCTGCTCCTCCTCCTCCTCCTGTCGCCACTGCTCCTCCTCCTCCTCCTCCTGCCACCACTGCTCCTCCTCCTCCTGCTGCCGCCGCCGCCGCTCCTCCTCCTCCTCCTCCTCCCGCCGCCGCTCCTCCTCCTCCTCCTCCTGCCGCCGCTGCTCCTCCTCCTCCTCCTGCCGCCGCCGCCGCTGCTCCTCCTCCTCCTGCCGCCGCCGCTCCTCCTCCTCCTCCTCCTCCTCCTGCCGCCGCCGCTCCTCCTCGTCCTCCTCCTCGTCCTCCTCCTCCTCCTCCTGCCGCCGCTGCTCCTCCTCCTCCTCCTCCTGCCGCCGCTGCTCCTCCTCCTCCTCCCGCTGCTCCTCCTCCTCTTGCTGCCGCCGCAGCTCTTCCTCCTCCTGCCGCCGCCGCAGCTCCTCCTGCCGCCGCAGCTCCTCCTGCCGCCGCAGCTCCTCCTCCTGCCGCCGCCGCAGCTCCTCCTCCTCCTGCCGCCGCCGCCGCAGCTCCTCCTCCTCCTGCCGCCGCCGCAGCTCCTCCTCCTCCTGCAAGTAATGGATTACGTATAAAGATCGGATGATGACTCACAACAGACGAGACCCATCTATATTTAATTGGATTAAAATACTGTATACTCCATCACATTACATGTGAATGATGGCTGATGGGTATGTCACTCATATCACAGGTTACACCTAAATTAGCCTAAAAAATAAATAGTATCTTGCTGCTACAAAACTGGGAGTTTATAGTAAAGTAAAAATAACTCAGTTACTTTTTCTATGCATAAATGTAACAAGACACAAACACTAATGACTGACAGTGTTAAGCTAAGTTATAACATACTCACTAAACTCCAAACTTCTCTCTAAATCCTTTATATTAAGCAGCTAACATATAAGAAACGTATAACCAACATGTCGTAACATGTCAGTTTCTGTTTAACCGGTTTATTGTTAACGTTAGCTAGGTTAGCTCAGTGGTTGCTAACAGAGCTATACTGTAGCACTGTTCGTTATAGCAGTATTAAACACCAAACATGCCTCCATTACGCATTCAGGGCAAATATACAATACATTTATAAAAGTTAACTCACTTTTAATACTTTTAAGGAAGCCATGTTTCCTCCACTTCTTCTTCTTCTTCTTCTTCTTCTTCTTCTTCTTCTTCTTCTTCTTCTTCTTCTTCTTCTTCTTCTTCGCAGCGATACTGCCCTCGCGCGTGTGAGAATCTGATTGGTTTCTTCTTCTTTTTTATTTGTCGGTTTCTTGGCGGGCCGCCAGCGTTAAGGTGCATTGCTGCCAAATACGGTTTTGAAGTGTGAAGCCGACTTTTCTATCCCATTAAACAAAACAACACAACATTTTTAAAAATACACTTCATTAAACATTATTTTGATCATGGATTTAGGCTCGGGCAAAGAACCTTCTCAGACTCAAAGATTGTGAAACTGCTTTGTGGCTTCAGTAGAAATATTGTTTGCATCCCAGTATTAAGATGATCCTGCTTTTAATGAATGTATTGGTTGGCTGCATTGCATATTGTATGTTCTGTCTGGATGACAGATTAATAAACAGACGTGCTTTTTATGACTGAATGTTGCTTTTTATACTTTGCGGTAAAAGTGACTCTCCTGTTGACTTTGTCCTCTCAATGTGGCTCTCACGTAAAGAATAGTGAAGACCACTGGTTTAACTGATATTGATTGTTTTAAGTGGCTAACAAACGCCCCGGTCCACAGCAGCACATTAGCCTCCTGCCAGAACTCCTATCTGTTTACTGTAGGCAACACTCCGACTCTTGATCAGTACCCTGCTGCTCCTCCTCCTCCTCCTGTCGCCACTGCTCCTCCTCCTCCTCCTCCTGCCACCACTGCTCCTCCTCCTCCTGCTGCCGCCGCCGCCGCTCCTCCTCCTCCTCCTCCTCCCGCCGCCGCTCCTCCTCCTCCTCCTCCTGCCGCCGCTGCTCCTCCTCCTCCTCCTGCCGCCGCCGCCGCTGCTCCTCCTCCTCCTGCCGCCGCCGCTCCTCCTCCTCCTCCTCCTCCTCCTGCCGCCGCCGCTCCTCCTCGTCCTCCTCCTCGTCCTCCTCCTCCTCCTCCTGCCGCCGCTGCTCCTCCTCCTCCTCCTCCTGCCGCCGCTGCTCCTCCTCCTCCTCCCGCTGCTCCTCCTCCTCTTGCTGCCGCCGCAGCTCTTCCTCCTCCTGCCGCCGCCGCAGCTCCTCCTGCCGCCGCAGCTCCTCCTGCCGCCGCAGCTCCTCCTCCTGCCGCCGCCGCAGCTCCTCCTCCTCCTGCCGCCGCCGCCGCAGCTCCTCCTCCTCCTGCCGCCGCCGCAGCTCCTCCTCCTCCTGCAAGTAATGGATTACGTATAAAGATCGGATGATGACTCACAACAGACGAGACCCATCTATATTTAATTGGATTAAAATACTGTATACTCCATCACATTACATGTGAATGATGGCTGATGGGTATGTCACTCATATCACAGGTTACACCTAAATTAGCCTAAAAAATAAATAGTATCTTGCTGCTACAAAACTGGGAGTTTATAGTAAAGTAAAAATAACTCAGTTACTTTTTCTATGCATAAATGTAACAAGACACAAACACTAATGACTGACAGTGTTAAGCTAAGTTATAACATACTCACTAAACTCCAAACTTCTCTCTAAATCCTTTATATTAAGCAGCTAACATATAAGAAACGTATAACCAACATGTCGTAACATGTCAGTTGCTGTTTAACCGGCAACTCTTTATCGTTAACGTTAGCTAGGTTAGCTCAGTGGTTACTAACAAAGCTATACTGTAGCACTGTTCGTTATAGCAGTATTAAACACCAAACATGCCTCCATTACGCATTCAGGGCAAATATACAATACATTTATAAAAGTTAACTCACTTTTAATACTTTTAAGGAAGCCATGTTTCCTCCACTTCTTCTTCTTCTTCTTCTTCTTCTTCTTCTTCTTCTTCTTCTTCTTCTTCTTCTTCTTCTTCGCAGCGATACTGCTCTCGCGCGTGTGAGAATTTGTTTGGTTCCTTCTTCTTTTTTATTTGTTAGTTTCTTGGCGGGCCGCCAGCGTTAAGGTGCATTGCTGCCAAATAATTTAACTATTTTGGCAAAATGTTTCATATACAAGTGTCGTTTCTCAAAAAATATTCCTATATATGCTGCATATCTAAAAGAGATGGATTACTGAAACTTATTGTTATCAGGTTGTCCCAAAAAGTCGCTTAAGACTCTTCAGTTGATCCAAAATGCAGCGGCACGTGTATTGACAAGAACAAGGAAACGGGATCATATTACTCCTGTATTAGCTGCTCTGCACTGGCTCCCGGTAAAATACAGAATAGAATTCAAAATCCTTCTCCTGACTTACAAAGCAATTAATGGTCAGGCTCCAGCATATCTTAAAGATCTCATAGTACCTTATAAACCACCTAGAGCATTGCGCTCCCAGACTGCAGGGTTACTTGTGGTTCCTAGAGTCTCTAAGAGTACAATGGGAGCCAGAGCCTTCAGCTATCAAGCTCCTCTCCAGTGGAACCAGCTTCCAGTTTGTGTTCAGGAGGCAGACACACTCTCCACATTTAAGAGCAGGCTAAAGACTTTCCTTTTTGATAAAGCTTATAGTTAGGGCTGGCTCAGGTTTCCCCTGGATCAGCCCCTAGTTATGCTGCTATAGGCTTAGACTGCCGGGGGACACCTGCCTGCTCTCTTCCTTCTCTTCCTCTCTCCTCCCCTCCCTCTCTTCTTCTCCCTCTCTATCTGTATGCATTTATGTAAATGTTTGTTACTAACTCATCATCCGGAGTTTCTGTGTCTCATGTGGCAGGTTGCCACTGATAAAGTTTACGTCAGGATCATGAATCGTGGCTGCGCCTGCTGACCTGGTCCTGCTGGACACCGGGAAGCCTTTTTGACATTTTCCTGGATTCATCCAAACTTTCTCTTTTTCAACACAACATCATTTCTGTCAAGTGTTGTATTTGTACTATGTTGTTTATCCTGTACACACGACATCTATTGCACGTCTGTCCGTCCTGGGAGAGGGATCCCTCCTCAGTCTCTCCCTGAGGTTTCTAACATTTTCCCCCTTTAATTATGGGGTTTCTTTTAGGAAGTTTTTCCTTGTGCGATGCGAGGGTCTAAAGACAGAGGGTCTAAGGACAGAGGGTCTGAGGACAGAGGTTCTAAGGACAGAGTGTCTGAGGACAGAGGTTCTAAGGACAGAGGGTCTAAGGACAGAGGGTCTAAGGACAGAGGGTCTGAGGACAGAGGTTCTAAGGACAGAGGGTCTGAGGACAGAGGGTCTAAGGACAGAGGGTCTGAGGACAGAGGGTCTAAGGACAGAGGGTCTGAGGACAGAGGGTCTAAGGACAGAGGGTCTGAGGACAGAGGGTCTAAGGACAGAGGGTCTGAGGGCAGAGGGTCTAAGGACAGAGGGTCTAAGGACAGAGGGTCTAATGAGTGCTGTGTACGTTTGAGACACTGCAGTTGTAGATGTTTTCCACTGTGTATTACTTGCTTCTGTGTTGGCTACAGATTGCTGTTGCTGTAATAACATTGCCCCCCATTGTCGCCTGACTCTGATCCTGCACACGTGCTGCCAGACGCAGAAGCCCCCCAGGGTGCCCCTCCACACATCATCACAGCAACACATCCACCTTTCTCCACAGCACCACCCCTGCCAGTCCCCATCAGCACCGTCCTGACCGGTGTTCCTGTTTGTTTCACGTTCCAGTTCTCCACCCCTGAGCCGGGTCCAGCCCGAGGAGACAGCAAGTGATGCGTTTCAGTTCTGCTGCATGTTATTGTTTGACATGAATCTATTAATCATAGTGCTGTCTTCATGCTTTGTTATTGTAATATCCAGGGTTGGGGCGGGGTGAACTTGTTACACGTACTGTAGTTCCAATGTTTAGTTTAGTTTCTCTTATGAACTGTCTTGTGTATGTAATTGTGTGTCTGACATGTGCTGTATAAATATAGAAACGTACCTGTAATTAAACTAGTAGTTGAACTACATTTCGCAGAAGCTTGAAGCAGGAGTGTCAAACATACAGGACGACTTTGCAAAGTGTAAAGATGAGTTGTTCTGATCATAAAGTAAAATCCTGAGACACGATGTTCTTTGTAGACACACTGATCAGTGAGTTGTAACATGTGGAAATGATAAACTGATTATATTGTTGAAATTGCAACTTTCTTTCTTTAGAAGTTTCAGGTTCATGTTTAGTAAAAAGATCAAACTTGAACATCTTCAGAATGAACTTGTTTTGCACTAAAACAAAGGGAACATGTGGAGTTGTTGTTGTGTACAGGTTATCATGCTGTGGTGGTACTGGTCCGGCCCACCTGAGATCACATTGTGCTGCATGTGGCTCCTGAACTAACATGAGTTTGACCCGGTTATGAAGGTAATGTCCCGACTACAGCTGTTATAACATCAGGGTTGTTATGACTGCTGTACTAACACCTCAGATGTATTCATGTGGGCAGCTGAACATGTGATTAAAAGCTCTGATCTCTAATTCAATGATCGGTTCAGAAGACAACAGTTTAATAAAATGTTTTTTATTGGGAGTTTGTATTACGGTCATTAAGTAACGGAGATTCAAGCACCGTGTGTCCCAGCAGCCGCACCAGAAACGACAGGACTGTAAAATATGAGCAGGAAGTACTTCATAGTTAAGTGCATGTGTTGCAGTTGTAATTATGTCTATTGAATCAGAACATGTTCCCACTGCCACCAGGTTAAAAGGCCCAACCACTACTTTAGATTACAGATAGATTTATCAATGAAAGTGATAAAAGATCATAACTCAAGTGTACTAGTGTCTCATACTTGAGTTTATACAAACAGAACTTATCAATATCTGAACAACTATATGCAAATAATATGAAACCTGTCAATCATTTCTGGGAGAATTTGAATTTTATTTTGTTACTCTCGTTGACTTCTGCCTAGTTTTAATTTCTTTTTGTGTCTGAAACATTTAGAAAACTGGTTCTGAGTGTTATTGTGTGACTTTGGTTTGTCCAGATTCATCAAAGTCACACAATAACACAAACTAAGTGATCGAGGCAGCGGTAGACCAGCAACCCGTCTCCTGCCGGGGGAATGACTGTGGAGTCTTTAAAGAGTGCAAAGATGCCGGCTCCAGCTCCATGTCAGAAAGGCCGTCTGACAGCAAGGTGCAGAGGTGAACATACTATAAATATAGCGCACACTTTAACTGATATCGATTGTTTTTAAGTGGCTAACAAACGCCCCGGTCCACAGCAGCACATTAGCCTCCTGCCTGTACTCCTGTCTGTTTACTGTAGGCAACACACAGACTCTGGATAAGTACCTCACACAACCACACTTCAAAACATTTGAACTATCCCTTTAACAGAAAACAATCCTAAACGGTCGGATACTGCACAACCTCCACCACCAGCTAACCTGCTCATTGTTCTGTCATGGTGCCACATGATGATGCTTTACATCGCCTGCAGGTGTGAATGTGTGTTAGTCCCGTGATAACCTGGTACCCTTCATCTCACCAAGTGCATGCTGGGATATGTTCCAGAACTGAAGAGGATAAGCAGGTTGAGAAAAAATATGTATTTTTTGTACAATCTAGGAGTATTGGCTCAGTCTACAAGTAAGTGCAGCAGCCACATGACTAAAGTACAAATGTCAGCCAGTGTGGGGCTGTGTCTGTTTCTGCCTCCGCCGTCCTACTGCTGCTCCTCCTCTTGCTGCTGCCGCCGCCGTTCCTCCTCCTCCTGCCGCCGCTCCTCCTGCTGCTCCTCCTGCTGCTGCTGCTGCTGCTCTTCCTGCTGCTGCTGCTCCCCCTGCTGCTGCTGCATGAGTCCCCCGTCCTGCGCCGTGTTGTAGGAGCCACAGCCGCTGCACTTCATCCCTAGCACGTGGAAAGGCGCCGTGCAGTGTGTCTGACAGTCGTTACATATAATCTGTCGTGAGGAAAAACAAAAGTAATGGATTACATATGAAGATCGGATGATTACTCACAACAGTCCTCGAGGCCCATCTTTATTTAATTGTACAGATTAGATTGAATGACCAGAACAAGTGAACGGAGCGCGAGGATTCATTGTTTAAACTCTGTATTTCTGCACAGATAAAGATTATTCTACACTAATATTATTAGTTTTATAATATTAGTAGAAATGCAGTGGTGGCTGCTTCAGACTCGTGTGATCCAAACATTTCCAATAACTCCAGTTTAAAGTCCAAAAGTCAACATTTATTGAAAAAAAGATGGACGTAATAATTGAAAATGTTTTCACTCTTTTAACGCAACGAAAACATTGCACATACATTTCATGTATTTTTGAGGTCTTACTTTGACAGTAGCGCCCTGGTATTCAGTGGGCATCGGTGACAGGGAAATCTCTTTGTCTATCTGGTCCCAGTGGTCCTCCATGCTCCAGGCTGAGTGCATACACAGGGGGCAGCGATACGCTCTGAAACAAGTGAGGAGAAGTTACAGTTACAGTTACACACACACACACACACACACACACACACACACACACACACACACACACACACACACACACACACACACACACACACACACACACACACACACACACACACACACACACACACACACACACACACACGATGAAACAGATTTAAATAAGAGGACGCATTACTTTGTGTAATTATCTCTCTTTTCATTCGTCACTCAGCTTTTACTTTCCCTGCGTGCAAACACACACAGACCCAATTGTTCCAGCAATGCCTGAAACGTTTACGTCCATCATTAATAACACATTAACCTGGAACAACAGCGTATTTTACAGGAAGAAGGATTTATTAGACGTACCCTGTTCTGACCATGTCGTCAAAGCAGGTTCTGCAGAGAATGTGAAAAAACAAGCGAATTATTAGCTTTATGTCAAATAACATCTGGAACTATCATTACTGAAAGATAATAACGATACTGTAGGGCTTTGAAATATAAGTAATCACATCATGTCTATTCTAGTTTTACAGATACTATTCACAATAAAATAATATATAGAGTAATCAATCTTTATAGAAACCTGTCAATACTACATTCCTGCAGAGTAATATAAATTGGGAAGGCAACAATTCAAGCCCACAACAGTGAGCGACGAGTATTTAGAGAACAATAAGTCATACTTGTGTAAAAGATGGCCGCAAGGAAGAACGTGAGCTCCAATTCTGGACGTGTGAATATCCTGTACAGACAAAAACAAATTAAAAACATGGGAGTTGTAGAGAAAGTAATGACTTGCATATTGCCACACTGCCCCCTGATGCATTATAAGTTGTATTACCTCCATACACACGGGGCAGTTCTGCCTGGAAACATTTTCAACACACTGAAACATAAAAGATGATTAGATGACGGCAGTGAGGAGCACATGAAGTGTGCAGGTATCAGGAGCAGCATTATAGTCACCTTGTGGTTTCCCTGCAGATCCTGAGCTAAACACAGGTTGCACTTCTTACAATGGAAATACTTCTCCCTGGGCCCAATCCTGTCGGGGTCAAAACAGTCTGAATGAATGAGGTGCGACAAGGAATATCAAACATGAAGTATTCATTCTAATCTAATCTAATATCAGGACGATAAAACAAACACCATAACATTGATTGTTTTACTTTGAGAGTGTGTTTGGATTATTAATGACACATTTTGTGTTGTGTTGAGACATTTGCACTTTAATTCCCCAAATATTTATATCCTTGTTCGAGTCTTTTACTTACGAAAGAGGATTTATCAGAGAAGCCAGAGGCAAACGTATTTGATATCGATTACTTCATAGATATTACTACACCCCTGCAAGTCTCAATACAATCAGCTTGTGTTGGAAAAGTAAAACAGAAAGCGGGACATACATGCATTCAGTGAATGTCCCGTGGTTTCTGGAATATATGTGTAAACGGTTAGAATATGAACCAGATCACAAAGGTTATGTCTCCTTTGGGACAAATCTGTGTAACCACAGTTGAAGTAAATGTGCATTTAGAGTTTTAAACAACAGGCTTAATAAACTGAGGTTCATTCTGAGACGTTGGAAAGATCCTCAAACCCGACACTGAAGATGTGCACGCAGCAAGTGATGGAAATGGTTGCATGTGAAAGGATGCTGGGAAGACTGAACAGATTTGTAAAAAGCTGTGTGACAAGTATTATGTTATAAAAACTGTACTTTTGCTCACCTGCATATTCCGCAGGGCAGACAGTGGTACTGCTTCTTATCCTTGTCGAACAAGTGGCAGATGTCACAGTAATACTCTCCAAAGTGCACATTACACTGCTGGCAATTCTGCTGCGCCTAAAAGAGAGTGATACCTTTTATTTGTACCGTTCTCTTTTTCTTGATGCAAGTTAACCACTGCAAACACAGATGCAATATAAATACCAAAGGGAGACAAGTGACATCTAAGATTGTTGTGCCTCATTCACCGATGTTTTCTGAAGTATTTTATTAAATTTGTTCTTGGGAAATGTCCTAACAATGAAGGGCCGTGTGCTAACAAGAAGTTGACAAAAAAATAATTAAGTCAAGTCTAAAGAGGGTGAAGCACCGGACTCCAAATGTAAAGTAAAGTTCTGAAGTGGAGGTACTTCTGCAGGAAGTGAACGCCAAACAAGCTTCATATTAAGTCGGTCAGCAGTGGATATAAAATAACACAATAAAAAAGATGCATGGGATGCTAGTACTCATTTAAAAGTGTTAGTGTAGCGTTTATTAAAAAAATAATGAAGGTCAGTGGTTCAATCCCCAGTCAGCATGACGCATGGGCAAGATACTGAACCTTAAATTGCTCCCTGGCAATTGTGTGAGTGTGTGTGAATGTTTATCACTACTGACGAGCTGATTTGCACCTTGTATGGTGGCCTCTGACTCTGTGTGAATGCCGACATGTGTTGTAAAGTGCTTTGAGTGATCATTAAGCGCTGTATAAAAGCATCCATTTACCATTTTATTAATAAATAAATAATATATATAAATTTTTTACCATTTTATTAATAAATAAATAATATATATATTATTGATGTATTAAAAAAATAATATTATATTAGTGAAATTATTAGTGTATTCTTTTTTTATTATTTCACTTATACAACTTTAGAATTAAAGAAAACACAATGCCCAATTATTTTTGCACAAATTTGTCAGCACTCATGTGCGTAAATGTATTAGATTTTCCAGTTAGAAATCTCATTTAGCACCACTTTAATATTCTTGTATAAGGCCCTATGGTCTTTTCAATGATGCAGATAAAATGTTAATAACTTTTTGCATTGTGATCTTTATATTGTAGCTTACATGGTCAGTACTTAAGAACACTTGTTTTTCTCAGTTACCTGCTGCACTGTCTGACACTCGGAGCACTGCACCTCTTGGACTTTAAATCGATCCATCTGGTGGTTCTCCTCTGCATCATGGCACAGCCGACACACGTACAGTTTTCCACAGCAAGGTGCCTGCAGTTCATAGAAACGTGATTACATTATAAAGAGTCAAAGGCTTTATTCTCATATGCACAAAAGCTACAGCGTAGTTGTTGCCAATGAAAATCTCAGGCTCATCCAACATTGCAACATACAGTATACTTCAGACATAAAAACTAAATAAAGAATTAAAATAGTGCAAGAGAAATAATAGTGCAGGTCAAATGCAGGAAGAAGAATAAAATATATACATATACAATAGAATAAGATAAAAACAGAATGTAAAATGAAATACTGTACAGAGGATTAAAATACTGTATACTCCATCACATTACATGTGAATGATGGGTATGTCACTCATATCACAGGTTACACCTAAATTAGCCTAAAAAAGAAATAGTATCTTGCTGCTACAAAACTGGGAGTTTATAGTAAAGTAAAAATAACTAATAAATAAGTTACTTTTTCTATGCATAAATGTAACAAGACACAAACACTAATGACTGGCATAGTGTTAAGCTAAGTTATAACATACTCACTAAACTCCAAACTTCTCTCTAAATCCTTTATATTAAGCAGCTAACATATAAGAAACGTATAACCAACATGTCGTAACGTGTCAGTTTCTGTTTAACCGGCAACTCTTTATCGTTAACGTTAGCTAGGTTAGCTCAGTGGTTGCTAACAGAGCTATACTGTAGCACTGTTCGTTATAGCAGTATTAAACACCAAACATGCCTCCATTACGCATTCAGGGCAAATATACAATACATTTATAAAAGTTAACTCACTTTTAATAAGCAGCTGCGCACATAATGCTCACAACCGACTGAGGAAGCCATGTTTCCTCCGAAATGTTGCTGTATTTCGGTGCGCTGACGAACTGGCTCACTTCTTCTTCGTCTTCTTTTTGACGGCGTAGACGCAGCGGTACTGCCCTCGCGCGTGAGACAATCTGTTAGATTTCTTCTTCTTCTTTTTTATTTGTCGGTTTCATGGCGGGCGGCCGCCAGCGTTAAGGTGCATTGCTGCCAAATACGGTTTTGGAGTGTGAAGAAATGATTGCATAGAGAAATTAAAATGGAAAAAATAAGAGCAAATATTGAGAAAAAAAACTATTACAAAATAAAAATATAAATATGTGTAGAAGAAACAAAATATATATTAAAAAAAAGAAAATATGACAATTTAATGTGAAAATATATGTAGGCTACAGTATATCTGTATATATCCAATACTCCACTCCAAGCTTCCTGATTCTTTGACATTACTTTTGGCAATACAACTTATAATGACCTAAATATTGGGAACGTTTGGGGGAAATCATTTAACTATTTTGGCAAAGGATTTCATATACAAATGGCATTTCTCAAAAAATATTCCTATATATGCTGCATATCTAAAAGAGATGATACTATAACAAAAAAAGAAGAAGCTTTCTTTCTGATCGACAGTGTATTTATTTATTTGTTATTTATTTTGTCCTAATATATCCTTTGTTTATTTATTTATTTTTGTCGCTCGCTCGGTTGTTCTTGTTGTGTTTTGAACAGTTTTCTCTTGAATATGACATCTTTTTCATAAATAAATATAAATACATATATAAATCATTCCGGCTGCTAAAGCCGTTAGCAAATTATATTACTTTTATTGGAAATAAATTGCATTGACAAGCAAGGCAATATTACAGAATATCAGTAAATTCTGGACAAAACAAAGCAGTTGTAGATGTTTTCCATTGTGTGTTACTTGCTTCTGTGCTGGCTACAGATTGCTATTGCTCTAATAAACATTGCCCCCTACTATCTATACAACGGCGCCGCTGGTGTAGTGGTATCATGCAAGATTCCCATTCTTGCGACCCGGGTTCGATTCCCGGGCGGCGCACGTATTTTGCTTCGGTAACTATCAGTGAACATTAAAATATTAAAATATCGCACCATTGATTGATAAACTGTAATAAATAACGCTGAAATTCTGATTAAACTGCGTTGCATGTTGCCTTGTAGTGTATCTTGCTTGGTTACATTTCCCAGATGTTTCCAGTTGTAATTTCTGTAACGTTTTTTGCACCATCGTCAAATAACCTATTAACATGAAAAGGCTAATGAAAAAACATTATTCTGCTCATCAAAGCTACGCTTCATCGCTGTGTTTGCAGCAATATAACATGAAGACGTGAAGGCTGATCTTTGTGTGTGGGAGAAAGAGCGCTTGATTTTGGCTTCATTTCAGCGCGCAGGTTGACGCTGCTGACGCCGCTCCTCCGCCATCTTCAACTTCCTATTGTTTGCATCAGACTGAGGCTGTCTGCGGTGTGTGTGAGAGCAGAGTCGGCCGCCGATTTATCATTAAATAGTAGATATAGCCTTTTCGTTCGCGGTTGCTCAAGTTCAGCACAAACCATTTGTATGTCATTGGATTAAAGAGCTCTCAGGACGCGACCACTAAACCTTGATGATGGAGGACGATCAACCCAGAACCTTGTGAGTAACAGCGGGCCCCGTCTATGTCCTGGAATGGGAAGGCTGTGTGTAACTACGGCGCGTCCGAAATGTTTCCACGTTGTTGTTTCAATTAAAAACTGTAAATCCCTGTAATTTAGTTATAAATTGACATTTATTTCGCGTAATCGTTTCATGACTACAATAGCAACGGTTGTAAATACAAAAATACGTATTGCATTTTTGATTTGAACGTTAAGTTCTGTTTTATTTAGTCGTATAAATAGACTAAACCGTAACTCGCCTGAAAATGAAACTGAACGGCTAGCTAATGCTAGTTATCGTTAGCCGAAGATGGAAACGCAGCTAGCCAGTCACTTCTTCCAAAATGCACACGTTTTCATTGAATGATATCTTTATTAATTTAAATAGTCGTGTTATATTAGCTTAAGACAGACGTTAGCTATGCTCTCAAGGAAGGGGAGTCATTTGTTAGCCGTTAGTTGCCAAGCCATTTAGCATGAGGCCCTTTTCAACCGGCTAGCGTTATCTTTAGCTAGCTGGCAGACAAGCCACGTCAACGCTCGGAGAGACGGCCCGGGACAGCTCCAGTGAACCTCAGCATACTCGAGTTGTCTGTCTACAAATGAGACCATCCCCGTTAATATTTAGTTCACTATCAGTGTTGATTTTATGTAAATATAAGGAATTGTTGTGGGTTGTGGCTAGCCCGGTTAACTAGCCTTTGTTTGCATGCCACTTCCTGTTTGACAAAGACTCAATCCCCCATCTCTTTCCTTGTTTGCAGGTATGTTGGGAATCTGTCCAGGGATGTCACCGAGCCCCTCATTCTCCAGGTCTTCACACAGATAGGACCCTGCAAGAGCTGTAAAATGATAGTTGATGTGAGTGTTATCTATATATATTGTTTCACTATAGGAAAAGGCATATAACAGTGGCCTGGTAATGCGGTGCTGCTGCTTCTGAAAGTCTCAGTCCACTGATGTGCTTGCTGTTGATATTCCTCTCCCTCTGTATTATATCAGGCCTGACACTCCACACTACAGTAGGTGGCTCTTGTCATCTGCAGTGATTCAATTGTCACCCTTGCTGTAGACTTAATATCAGTTTTGCTTTCCCGTTGACAGACGGCTGGAAATGACCCATACTGCTTTGTGGAGTTCTATGACCACAGACATGCTGCTGCCTCATTGGCAGCCATGAATGGAAGGAAAATAATGGGTAAGGTAAGCTATCGTGTCTACAGGGTGAGTGGGGACGGGTGGACTTCGGCTGGCGGGAATTTAGGTTGTGTGCCTTCTAAAAAAAACAAAAACTAAAAGTAGTTTACTTCTAGCCTTTATATTCCATTAATTAGATAGGGTTTTCCAACTAAATGGGGGAATCTGCTGGAACCAGGGTCCAGATCATATCTTGACCATTTCAGAGCAGAACATTCTCTCTCTGTGGATATAATTTGTAACATCATGACCTCCTAAAAACGGATGATATGGAAATATACAATGCCGGTTCAGAGGTGTGTCCTTGTGTGGCTCGAGTGTTTTAAGCAAAGTGAGGTTTGGGTTGAAAGAAATATGACAGAAATATAATTCAGCCAGTGCTCTACTGTCAATAAAGTCTTCAAGACCATGTAAAATGTCAAAACATGAAGCGTGAGAGGAGCTGGATGTCGTTGCGTTTTCTCGATCAATAGAGCAAACATTAACATTTTAATCTGCAACATTTAAAACACCACACGGTCTTTTTAAAAGTATATTAAAGTGGTGCTTAATAAGATTCTGGATTCAGTGCTAGGACATAAACCGGAATATTAAATGACCTGAGAAACCACTGTAGGTGAGCTACGTGTAATTGGCAACCAACGCAGAGTTGTGTAACTTTCACAGATATCTGCATTTGTTGTTATTGGCTTATGCCTCTTTCTAATGTTTCAACATGCCATTGATGCCCTCTTCGTATCCAGTTATAAAACTGTTGCAGTTTATTTTCTGTTAATCGAGATCTTAAGATTTGATACGAGGTTTTCTTGCACCATGTCACAGGACATATAAAGGACAGAAGTTAGTGAGAAGGCACCAACTCACATTAAATTATAGTCTTTAAAGGTGGAGTCTGCGATTCTGGGGAGAGATTGTTGATATTTGAACTGAACACTCGGGCGAATCCTTTTCTCTTAATACATCCATGGCTTCCCCTGCTGGGGTAGTGTTGGTGTCACTCATAATAACTTGGGTTATAGCGCTTTGTTTTTCTCAGAGTGCTAACTCTTTCCTGCGGCCGCTCCGTGTGCTCCTAGTATATCTGGTATACAGCGCTTCTCTGCCAGAGAAACGCTGTATGGACTCAGTCTTACAGAAACATTGCGTGCAATAGTCCACCTTCTCTTTCTTTCTCACACACACACACACACACACCGCCACCGCCGTGTCCTCAAAAACAACATTTTCTCTGCACACACACACCTCTATGCCAAATGTAAAAAATATTAAACGTAACATTCGGTATCTGTTATCGGCTTCCCTTTTACAGAGCCAGGGCCGTGTATGAGCAACACGTGTATTTGTATTACACACAACGTGAGGAAATAAAAATGGCAGACTCCACCTTTAAGTTTAAATGATATAGTCTTCGAGTGTAGGCAGCCAGGTTTTACTGTGAGTGATGTAAACATACCCCACCTGGCCTGTTCTCTCTCTGCCCCTCTCCGCAGGAGGTCAAAGTCAACTGGGCCACGACGCCAACCAGCCAGAAAAAAGACACAAGTAGTAAGTACGAGTGCTCATCAGCAGGGAACATAACCCTTCATGACATAATAAATCTGAGTCTGCAGGTAGTGTCAATGAGCAGGAAAGATAAGGAAAATGTTTTCAGTGCATATTTCTTGTCTTGTTCTGACCCAGATGACTTTTCTTTTGTCCTTCCTCGATTAACAAGTCTGATACAAATCAGCACTTCAAGGCGGGATGTCCCACTCCTGGAAAGAGCTTGGAATAGACCAAGTGTTCTAACATACGGAACCGTTTCCCCTCCTTATAGATCACTTTCATGTCTTCGTCGGAGACCTCAGCCCAGAAATAACCACAGAAGACGTCAAAGCTGCCTTCGGTCCATTTGGCAGGATATCGTAAGTTTCTGACGAAGATGATTTAAATCAAAGACCAACGGAAGAAAATGAAAACCGTAGAAATCTTTAGTATTTACGTGATTTTAATGACCTGCATAATTAAAATGTCTTACACTTTCGTTAGCGTGACGCTTTGTGTTGTGCTGCGTGTTGTTAACGTGCTGCTGCTGCTCCACAGAGATGCTCGTGTTGTGAAGGATATGGCTACAGGGAAATCTAAAGGCTATGGCTTCGTGTCTTTCTTCAACAAATGGGTTCGTACGGTCAGATTATTCACTTCAGTGCAGGATCATCATCAAACACGCGCCAGAAGAACCATTTCTTTCTTTTACTAAAACTTTTGGATGTCTTTGAATATTTCTGTGAATCTAAAGGTTCAGCTTCATTAGACTCAATAACCTGATTCTTTCTTTCAGGACGCGGAGAACGCCATTCAGCAGATGGGGGGTCAGTGGTTAGGAGGCAGACAGATTCGAACTAACTGGGCCACAAGAAAGCCCCCCGCCCCAAAGACTACCTATGAAAGTGCGTTGGCATTAAATGCACATGTTTTGCTTGTTTACACAGGATGTTGGATTCATGTATTCACAGTAGAAATGTCTCCGTGTCCCCGGCAGATAACTCCAAGCACCTATCCTTCGATGAAGTAGTGAATCAGTCCAGCCCCAGTAACTGCACCGTGTACTGTGGCGGAGTCAGCACAGGACTGACAGGTAATGAATGATAATAATACTGATGGATTATCAGGTAAATCCAGCCAAGACTTCAAAGAGATGTAATGAATACAGCCAATAAGCTGTTAACTCAAAGACAGAACTACTTCACAAGCCTTGGAGTGTATGGATCCGTTTTCTGTTTCACAACTGAGTGTTGCGTTAGAATAAAGCGTGTTTGGGTATAATTAAGGAGAAACCAACATTCTGTGGGTCCACATGAACTCATCGTCTCTGGAGCCGCTCCAGACTTTAAACTGGATCTCTAGTTTGAGACTTCTGGTTTCGGCTTTGAGAGAAAGGAGCTGACGACAACAATCTGCAGCCGCATCTTAGACACTAACCAAACAACTGTCAACATGAAAGAGACAAACTATCAGCTGGCTACACAGACCATAGTTTGGTGACAGATAAAGTGATGATTAAACATGTCTGCTAAGTTTCTTCTGATTGAGGGTTCGTACTGAACCTGCTGGTGACTTTAACACCACCGACTGACTGTAAGCAACGCGACACATCACACACACATCTCTGATGTTCCTTCTGTTTGTCCTTCAGAACAACTCATGAGACAGACGTTCTCTCCCTTTGGACAAATCATGGAAATCAGAGTTTTCCCAGACAAAGGTTATTCATTTGTGAGGTACGTGGACGTTTCATGTTGACCTTCTTCTTTTCTTTCAAGCAGCGTCACCGTGCGACGCAGTCGTCCTGCTGCTGTTTATTCTATTCACATAATCACATAATCGCTTGGGACGTTCACAGGACAATTATTGAGAATCACTTTTACATGTTTACAAGCACTAGAGCTGCAACGTTTAGTCGATTCACAGAAAAGGAAATCACCATTTTGACAATCGATTAATTGTAATTATTTGTGTGTGTGTGTGTGTGTGTGTGTGTGAACTCGTCAGATTAATCTATGATGTATATCGTAATCGTTAGTTTCAGCCTGAAGAAGAAGCAGCATGGATTTATCCACACGCAGGTTTTATGTAAAGTATTTATATGTATTAAACGGCCGGTTGGACTCTTGTAGAATGAATTATTCTGGTCTTTGTATTAATATCCATCCTCTCCAGATCTCCAGCAGCGATGATTGCTGAGTGAATATCTCTGAATATCAGCGTGTCGCTCTGTTTCTGTGCAGGTTTAACTCTCATGAGTCAGCAGCTCATGCCATTGTGTCAGTGAACGGCACCTCCATAGAGGGTCATATAGTCAAATGCTACTGGGGTAAAGAGACCCCCGACATGATGAACCCCATGCAGCAGATGCCCATGCCCCAGGTAAGGACATGATACACTGTACATATACTGTATACACTGTACATATATTATACTGTGCACACTGAACACACACTGTACAGTACATGTAGTAATAATAACTTTATTGTAAAGCACCTTTCATACAAAGTGCTTCACAGCAAAAAACATAACAATTAGTACAAGATGAGAATAAGAACATTTACAGAACAATACTCACAGTGTTGAAGTACATGAGTCTGAAGCACCATTATAACAATAGCAGAATTAAAATAGTATAAAATAACATTGGAATTCATGCCTAGTTTCCGTATCTGTGCCGTACTGAACGACCCTACTGCCGGGAAACCACACGTAGAGTGTGTCCTGTACAGTGTGTCGGTACAGTGTGTCCCTGTACAGTGTGTGTGTGTTCAGTGTCTTGCTTCTGCAATCGATGAAGTGCTTCAGCGACAGCGGGCGCATTATTAACATTTTCTGGATAATTATTCTCATTAATTATGTAATTCTTGAAGTAATATTTAATCATGTTGGAGCTCTTCTATAACATATTATACACTATAAATATATAAACACATTATACACTATAAATATATATAAACATATTATACACTATAATATATAAACATATTATACACACTGCAGCGCTGTTTGTATACCAACGTTAGAGAGAACACATCCTCCATCAGCAACTGTTATACTCACTAAAGACAACATATTATACACTATAAATATATAAACGCATATTATACACTATAAATATATATAAACATATTATACACTATAAATATATAAAAACATATTATACACTATAAATATATAAGAACATATTATACACTATAAATATATAAAAACATATTATACACTATAAATATATATAAACATATTATACACTATAAATATATAAAACATATTATACACTATAAATATATAAAAACATATTATACACTATAAATATATAAAAACTATTATACACTATAATATATAAACACATATTATACACTATAAATATATAAATGCATATTATACACTATAAATATAATAAACATATT
>NC_041363.1:1914517-1992017 GCF_900634415.1 Cottoperca gobio
GTTGTGATCAGTGAGGGCCATCAGCAGCAGTCTGCGACAGAGAACCTCCGGGAAGCAAAGCGGGACGTCTCGATATTCAGTGTCCGGATAATCCCAACCATATCCTGCAGCGCTGCAGAACCTCCTCAACAGGGGAGTCTGCAGCCTGAAGACATTAAGATAATAATTCATCATCTCTGGACTCAAATCGGGATGAAATCATTTATCGAGACGATTACATCGTCTAAATAGATTTTATTCATTTTAAGAGTTTTGTTTTTACTTTACCACTCAATGTGATTCCTGGACTCAAAATGAGCTCCAGTAAGTTAAATACTTAAATAAATAAATAAATAAGTATGTAATTTAATGCTTCATTGTCACCATATATAAATAAATCACAATTTACAAGAGACATTAAATATAATAGTTACATTTATTTGAGTATTTACTTATGTATTATTATTTATTAATTTATTCACACAGTAATTTATCTATTTGTAATTGTATTTATTCATTTAAATATACCTCCATTTATCTACAGTGTAACTTGATTTAGTGAAATTAATAAATCTGTTTATATGTTATATATAGATTAGTAAATACAGAAATTAAGTTATGATTAATTCCTCATTTAATTTGAGATGTATATATTTATTATTAGTACTTATTCATTTATATATAGTTTAACTTGATGCAGTGAAATAAATTAATATGTCTATTATATGCAATACATACATTATTAAAACACAAATACATGTAATCTTTTAATGTGATGAATTTATTATTATATATAGTTTAACTAGTTATGTCTATTGTATGCAGAACATGCATTATTAAATATTTATAATGGCTCTTTTAATTTGTGCTGTATTTGTTATTATTATTATTTATTTTTGGCCCTTCCGGCCCCTCCATAGTTTACCTGCAGTTCAGCACCGTGTAAAACCACTTCCGGCTGGTTGCAGTGTGTGTGTGCAGGCAGCCCGGCCTCCAGACAGGCTTTGCTCCCATATTTGATGTAAAGATACACGAAACTCGGAAGTTTCTCGTCGTAGAGAACATTTGTTCTCAACAACCTGTAAGAGCAGTAAATGTGAACATAAACTAAATACACACAACACGCAGAGAGCGACGGGGAACAACGTAACTCTGCGCATTGCCATTGCAGCTCAAACATAAATGATTACAATGCAACACGGGTTTAATAAATGCATTAGCACTCAGTCTCACAACAATATAATATATATATATAATATATCAGTAACTTGTAAACCGAGAGCACGAAGTGGACACACGGCTATCAATGGCGTTGTGAACTGTACGGAGCGCAGGCTGGGACAAACCACAAACGTCGACTTTCAGGAAATGAAACGCGTTGGTACACTTAGTGAAAGTTTTAAAAAACTCTTTGTTTTCAACAGCCACAGCACATATACAAGAGTTCATTTACATGTGTTCAGTGTAGAAATCATAAATATTTTACAGTTGGCTTCCAGGTGACAGATATATTTTTCTCAGAAAAATTTAAAAAACATTTGTTTTTTCATATTAATATTTTAATCATAGGTACGACTCAGCATTTAATGTACTATTCAAAAGAAGAAGGAAGTTAACTATTATAAATAGATGCATGTACTTTATTCTTGCACATTCCTTCATCTTTTCCTTTATTTTTTTAAGATATCTTTATTGTAATATTCTTCTATTCTATATGATAAAGTTTCTTGTCTATGCACCAATACACCACAGCAAAATCCTTGTATGCGAAACTTGGCAATAAACCAGATACTGATTTTGAATTACTGTGCTGTAAAAAAACAGGCCTTATAGTATCTCATGCATTGATATTAAATGATAACATTCATATTGAGGAGACATTTTTGAGACAAAGGGATGAAATGTTTCTGCAGAAGGGTTCCTGAGGTGGTGGAGGTTTTTCTCCTGGTCTGTCCCATCTTCACTCACTTCTCATCCAAACAGAAGCAGCAGCACTATGCAGACCTGCATTCACTGCAATCAACGGCACTGCAGAGCAAAAAGACAGTAGTTTAGAGCCAAGAGGAGCATGTGTGTGTGTGTGTGTGTGGTGTGTGTGTGTGTGTGTGTGTGTGTGTGTGTGTGTGTGTGTGTGTGTGTGTGTGTGTGTCTGTAAACACCCACCTCTCATCACTGTCCTCACAGAGCGCACAAGGTTCATCATCTGCACTTTGACGCCTGGTTCGTCACCAAAACCTCCGACGCTTTGGTCGACTCCCCAGCCGACTACAGGTTTGAAACACGCCGACAGACACAGACGGAGAGAAACGCAGCTTCATTATGAAAAGAGAATAAAACATTCTGACTAAGTTCCACTGGTGGAAGAATTAACTGCACTTAAGTACACTTTTGTGTTTCCATTTTATGCTACTTTATACTTCCACTCAACTACATTTTGGACGCAAATATTTTACTTTTTAATCCATTACATTTATTTGATAATTTAAGTTACTAGTTATATGGCAGATTAGATTATTAATAAAACAATGTTGTATACCTCGTACTGTGACTAGCACTTCTATAACTGTGCAGCTTCTCCAGTTTTAATTCAGATGTTTTTTATAGTACATCTTCATTTCTATTTATGTTTCTTGGTTTTTGCAATTCTTTGCTTTTATTTTCAATGTAATTACTCTATTACTTACTATGTTTATGTTATGCACCAATTTAACCAAAACAAATTCCTTGTATATGAAAACTTATTTGGCAATAAACCAGATTATGAAAACTAAACTAATAAATTATAAATTAATATAATAGATTAATCGACGCAGCATTATCTAAAGTAGCTTAAATGAGCCTCAACTTTAACATCTGCAACATTAAAGTCATGAACACATTAATGCATCAATAATTATAATCCAGGAATATAATATATATTATTCTGTAACGGGCAATTCATTCTGCATAATTAATGTTTTACTTTAAGTATATTCTTAAGCTTATACCTTTGTACTTTTACTCAAACAAGAGTTTGAATGCAAGACTTTTACTTTTAATTTATGTCTCAATGTGTAATATTTGCTAAAACCTTTAACTTTAATTATACTTTTATTATATATATTTTTGAATGAATGACTACTTTTACTTGATCTGAATTCTTCTTCCACCACTGCTAAGTAATCTTATTATCTCAGTAAAAAAATAAGTAATCCTTAATTTAAAAAGACAATTAGGAAATTGTCTTCATTGTATTTCTTATACATTTGTTGTTATATCAGCATGTTGTTCAGCCTGTCTGTTGTACATTGGTTTTGTTAATAAAGTTGTTAAAAATAGGAAATGGTGGAAAACATGAATTAGTTTTAAACCCACACTTATAGTCTGTATTTAGAGGCGGGTACAGGAACATTAAGTAACTATGAATCCCCAATGTTTAATGTTTTTAATTGTTCTAGCCGTTAAGATACTAGCTACTTAGCATTAGCTTAGCTATTTCGAATTTCACATGACATCTAACTCTTAACCGTCGCGTACAATTGAAACGGCACTCACTTACTTTTACTCAGAAATCTTTCTTCGTGCAATACAGCGACAGCATTGACGCACAGAATTGCTGCTTGAATGAGTGAATACAAAGTAAAAGCCATGTTTCTTTATAGGTAGCTAGCTAGCTGGAAGCTAGCAGGCAGTATTTACTTCTGACGAAGCCTACGGTGGCTAAGAAGGGTCAACTCTAATGACAGTTTGCGCTTTTTGTACAACTCACAGGGATGTAATGTTTAATCTCCATTTGGTAAAGTTTGTTTTTCTTTTAGTAGAGCTAGGAACTTCAGAATAAGGGCTAACGTCTAATACTAGGAGGGGTTAAATGTAGTACTTAAAGTAACATTTTGTGGTACTTAATGAGTATTTTTTTTCCATGCCTAATACTATTACTACACTATAGTACAGAGGGAAATATTGTAACTTTTTTTTATATAAAAAAAACATACAAAGAGCTTATAAAACTTGGTCTAAATGTAGCAAATATGAACTACTTGTATGTATGTAACACCAAAAATAAAACTGTTATTATTCCCTCCAGAGGGGCATTATTGTTGGTCAAAGAGAGCAAATGGGCTTTTACTTGGGCAACTTTAGCCCGGCCTTGTGCACGTCCCTGGTACCTGAACTACACGGCAAACATTTAAACAATTTAAAAAATATTATCTTCTGGTCAAAGCTCCTCGAGAAAACAAGTGCTTATAAATATTTGTGGTTAACTCTTTCAGTTATGCATTTGCTTGTTCAGCGTGCATATGATACATGTGCACATTATACTGTATGTAAATTATTTGTTTACGTACATGTTATGTATACTCTTGGGTCTTTATATCAATTGTGGTATTACACACAATTCACATTTATGTTGCACATTAAATATCCTTAATAGCTACAAACACAGACACATAACAGACAGAATCATGAGAATAAAAATCTTTATTAGTGTTTTATGAAGTCTGCATAATATGCCACACGCCTGAGAAGCTTATGGTCAGAAAACAAAACAAAAAAACAAACAAAAAACTGCTCTATCAATACCGCCCTCTACTGGTAAAACAACTGCGACATCTACTGTACTGACTGCTTTGCAAAAAGGATTACTGTTAAATACACACATACTGTACTACTGTTATGTATATGTACGTCTGGTCCACGTCAGTTTTTGTAATGTATTTTTTTTCACATTCATATGTTGTAGGCCGAAGATAAAAACAATGTAACACTGGACCCTAACACATGGTTCAGTTCCCCAAATCCAAACTCCACTAGGTGCACTTAAAGTACAATCACTAGTGCCATAAGGTAAACACATTTACATCGAAAAGAAGGGGGGGAGGGGGGGGACATGTTAAACTCGCAACAGCCACGTAATGACAATAATGGCAGAGTTGAAGCTAATAATTACTGTATTTTATAGACAGAACAAATACAATACACACATCAACACAGAATGTCCTCGTGTGCAGGCACATCGGCTCTTCTTTGCTCGTGGAAGAAAAACCGCTCTCCTCCCGTTTCTGTAACATTTTAAAAAGCCAATTGTATCCGGTTGACCTTAACCCGCTTGACTGAGCACCAAAAGGCTTCAAGAGGTCACGTGTGTTTAAAAAGAAAAAGGTGAAGAGATGACTGAATGAATGGCCATTACAAAGCTTTACATGCCTCTGGAATCATTACAGGAACGTAGATTTAAGGGTTTTGTGTACTTTAAATGCACCAGACAAAAAGGATAGAAACACATCATGGGGGGCTTTGTGTTGTTTCTTTACCAAGACAAAGAGCTGCAATTGCAAATGAATTAAAACTTTTTTGGGGGGTAAAACGAAGGAATGATCCATGCCCTCCATGTCACTTTAGAAACAGCTGTGGTCTTGAAAATATTACTTTAATAAAAAGTGAACGACAGAAAATTTTAAGTATATTTATATATAAAAATACATGAGAATACAAAAAAGTAGCAAAACAATGGGGATATAGGCTAAAAACAGAATGAATTCATTGATACCTTCAATTTCTCCCGGTGAGGCGTTTACTGCGTCACCTCGGAGAGCCCCAGGACTCCCAGGGTCGAGTCAAAGAGAGGAAAGCTTTCGATAACAGCTGATATTCTCTGGTCCCTGCCCAGCTCACCTGGCGAAGCCTGGCCGACATCTCTTAGCTTCCATGCCAGGCTGTTCAGCGGGGGTGTAAATCAACTAAATCAAGGACATGTAGAGTGCCATATAATGACAAAGAAATAAACTACATCCAGATCGAGTTTGCAGTTCGTTTGGTTTTTTTTGGAATTACTTTTTATCTTTTAAACTAACATTCCTATTTGTCCATTAAGAAGCATGTCTTATAACGACACACGTCGAGTTACAAAAAGGGCCATCCCGGCAAAGTCAATTTCATTTCCATAAACACACTGTGGCGTTTCCTTCAGAGGAGAACGGCCACCAAGGCCATCGTTTCTTCACCAAGAGCCACCTCCCCCCCCCCCCCCTGACAAAAGATGGGGCCACGTTTCCCAGAGAAAAGTAAACTTAGGTTCAGAACAATGGTTGGGGTGGGCTGGAACAAAAAATCATTTTAGCATTCAAGCTTGTTACTCATACAAGCAATCTTCAATACTGAGAAACTATTCACAGATATTTTTGGTATTTCCCCTACTTCCTGGACTAAAAACCAATATACATTTTATTTGTACCACAAATAGATCTAATATTAAGGATTTGGGGAAAAGCAATTTAACAAGGTGCATGACATAGATGGGTAACAAAGTGCCAAATTTTCTTTTCTTTTTTTTTTTACTGAAAAGTCTGTATGTGTGTGAGTGCAACAGTGTAGGTGCGTTTGTTCTTGTGTGTACGTTTGCAGAGGGCTGTGGAACTGGGCCACAAATACTATGAATGTTACAGAAGGTTCGTTCTGTGGGGGTTCCTTTTGTTTCATGAAAGGACTCACAAATTTAATGATCAGGTAAATGGGCTGCGGGTTTTTTTGGGGCGTTTCTTTAGCTGTTTAGGACATACTGGAGCAGCGAGCAGACGGGGAACCCATCTGGGTCAGAACCTTGTCCAGCCACTGCAGGGGGCCGTTCAAGTGCAGCTCGATCCAGCAAGGAGTGCTGGTGACGGTCTGCCGCCTGCAAGACAAAAGCGTAGTTTTAATGTCCGCTGGAACTGTCAACATAAAACATCTTCATGGATAAAGAACGGCTCGTAGATATTTCTGCACGTTATTCTATTTAAGTGGGGAATTTATTTTAGTATTTAGTTGTAACATTTAATTAAATTTTAGTATTCACTGATCTTATTGTTTTATGAATCTAGTTTTTATCTCACAACGTTTACTACTATTATCATACGTAGCGTTATTTATTTTAGTTTTATTACATAATCTTTTTAACGTTTGAAATAAGATATATTAAATAGCTTTTAGTTTATTTTAATTACACGGTTTAATTGTTTTTGTCTGTTCTGCCAACCTTTACGAAAGGCACTAAACAAATAAAAGTTTGCTCGAGTGATAAACTTGAAGCTTTATTTAAAAACCATATTATATAATCCTTCTGTGCTATATGCTATGCTATGCTACTATAAGTTTCACATTAATGTTCCACGTCTGATCCGAAGCTGAGCCACAGGTAGCGTGTGAACGAAGCGGCTGGGACTCACCTGTACTCGGCTCCCCAGCCTTTGACAAAGCTCATGCGGATGGTGCACATCCGGGTGAGCTGGTAAACCGCCTCAAAGCCCTGGTTCACCGACTGAGCCAGCAGCGCCGCGAACTCCTGGTTGTTGAAGATTTTCAGATTACAACCTAAAGAAGGAACAAAGAGGTGAACATGGCCTTTGCGTGGCAGCGGTGTTATTCTGCACCTGTGGTTAATTATTTCTGTGCCGTCTTCGGCATCGTTGGCCTCAACCGGTGCCGGGTGGGTCGCAGGAGCATGCCGAGTCAGCACCGGAACCAGTAGGTGAGCTCTGACTATTCCTCCCGGCCAATCAGTGATTTAACTCATCACATACAACCTCTGCTTTCAGCTCGGTTTGTCCGTCTGTCCGCAGGATTACAGAAAGACTACAGGCCCGATTATCATGAAACTTGGTGGAAGGGTGAAGCTCGAGCCAAGACGGAACAGAATTCCCTGTGATACGTTTGGTACATTTTCTTTTGCTATGACTCTGGGTCCCCATTTCACTGAACGCACACCAGGCAGCTGCAACTAATTACATTTTTCTGCGCCCGGGAGGCATGTTCATGTGTTTCAGGAGAGCAGCTCTTTGTAACAGAGGTCAAAATGTCCCTGGAGTCACAGGACTGTTTACTGATTAGCTGCAAAAAGACACTGCATGGCTGCACTTTGCCACTGCTCTGGTGATCCACCACAAAGGAGCAAAGTACAACGTTTTCAGAGACACCTTTCAAGCCAACAGCATGTAGACAGATAGACAGACAGACAGACACACACACACAGACACACACAGACACACTAGGGCTGTCGAATTAGCGCGTTCATTTCGATTCCTAATTGCTACACAAGTGACATCTTCAGCATCTTACCTGGAGGAATTTTACACACTGTTGCTGGATGCCAGCCATACCGCTGGTTGCAGTTTGGACTCTGGACAAAGATGGCGCTATCACTCAGGCACTCAGCGAATACCTCGCCTCCAATGTAGTAGAGTCTAACTCCTCTTCCTGTGAACACAGACAGACTGAAGCTAGAACACGAGACATGAACAAGACGTCTCGATATGTAGGACTCGATCGGTGTCTGTGCCGTACCTATGTGCCTCCGGGTCATCTCCACAGTGGCGTTCCTGTTGACATTAGACAGCAGGCCCAGGCAGAAACGCTCAGAGTTTGATGGATCTGTGAATCCGTCCACTGTCAGCGAGGGCTGCGAGGCGTGGAACGTCTCCCCCACGCGCTGGTTCAGCTCGTAATAGGCTATAGAGCACCAGAAGGCTGGCTCAGAGTAGGTCACCGGCTGCAGGTCTGCAGTGGAGGAGCAGGTCACTAAAGTGTATCACAATTTGATAAAACACTTTTGATTATATTTGATTATAAGCGGATGAAAAGAAGGAAGATGTGTGTATATAATCTAAACACATTACATACACACACACACACACACACACACACACACACACACACACACACACACTAAAGGCCGTATTGTCAAATTTAAAATGTAAGTTTATTTCACCAGTTAAATCGGGAACAAACTTTTTGACTTTTGTTAAACACAAAAGCCGCTTCATGGCTCCATGTTTTGGTTTTGTTGTTTCTCCGGTGGCCGTGGTGTCTCGAGAAGAGCAGCTGCGAACGCTATGAAGCGCCACAGCATGTGTTGGTGAGGAGGACGAGAACTGGGAGAATCATCTCGCTCCAAATCTAAAGCTTCCCTTTTTATAAAATCGGCCCTTGTACCAACCTGTACTGTATTAATATATAGTTTGCTTGATTGTACTGTATTGTTTTGCATCTTACCCATGCTGTGATTGACAGGAGACAGAGTGCTGGGGGAGAGCTCTGCTGGAGAACCTGACAAAGGAAACAGGAAGTCATTGACATGTTCGGGTTCACAGGAGAGCAGCAGAAGGGGACGTATGCACATCCTACATCCTGCTTTGATGAGATCAAACAGATTGAACTCTAACTTTTGATTGCACTAAATGCATGAAGTCTAAAACAACAAGTATCTGCTGCTGCATCATTAACAGTGCCAGGTGAAAGCGTTTGGTTTTTAAAGATTGGTTTAGTTTTTGTGCACATATACACAAAGAAAAGGAGAATTTAAGGAAAGTTAGAACGTTGTGCAGGATCAAAATGGCCTAATTCTTTTAATATACATTGATTTGTAACAGCAGCTTTGGATCCCATTAATTCACAGAGCTGCAACGTCTCTGTGCAAACTATTAGGTATTGTCGTCCATCTTTGATCCAAGATTATCTTCTAACGCAGAGTAGTCAGAACAATATAAATATACCTTTTATAAAACAGTTCATTCCAAATCTGGTCTCTAAAACTTAAAACCTCTTTTCTGAATTTTGTCAGCTGTTGTGTTGCTGATTGTTCATCACCGATCTTCATCACATTGACTCCCTGACTCTGTGGAGGTTGAAGGAAGGAGAAGGAGTCGCTCGTCTCGTTTACCTGTTTCCATACTCTGATTCATCTGTTGATCGCTGGCCTCCCCATCCTCACTGATGTAGCCTGGTGGAGGCGTTTCTGTTCCAATGACGAGGGGAGAAAATAAACCATCATAAACATTTAGATCAAAAAGCTTCAGAGAGAATCGTTCCTATAGAAAGTGTTTAAATAAAAAGCTCATCGTAATCAAGTTCATCTGCGGCTACAGTGAGCGGTTTGTCCCGGACAGACTCACCTGGTATATAGTTGTTCGGAGGTTCGATTCCTGCAGGGAAGTTTGTGTTCTCAGGTATGGAATGAGTGTAGTCATCCAGAGGTGGCAGCTCTGGCAGGATTTCTGAGTGTCTTGGCACAAGAACAGGAGGCAGCACTGCACCGTCACAAGAGATGAGTTAGACGAGTTTCATTAACAGCAATAAGACAATCAAACACGAGTGAAACTTAATAACCCAGAAACTCTTAAGGAATAGTTTGACATTTTGGGAGACGCATTTGCTTTCTTGCCGAGAGTTGGATGTGAAACACGACGTTTCCCGTCGTTATGCTAAGCTAAGCTATCCGACTACAGACATGGCGATGCGTTTGATCTTCTCTTCACGTTGTTTGTGTGAAAAGTGAGCGCACGCTCTCTGTTGATGTCCTTATAAATGCTAAATGTAGTTTGTTCTGTATAGTAATTAATACCAAGAGATGTGCACGTTTAGGCAACAAGTGGAGTCCTCTCACCTGGGGTCTCCACCCTCTGGTAGTGGTACGGGTTGATGCAGACCTCATCCTTCTTGAGGTGGAAGGCGTACTCACAGGCCTCGATGGCACGCAGCTCGTGGTGGCTGTGAAGGTCCGGCCATCGCCACAAGCGACAGTAGATAACATGAGGAAGCCCCTTCCTGTGGGAGACCTGCAGGCGACCATCCAGGGATCTGATTGGACGGCAAACAGGAAATGGTGGTGAGATGGGTGGAAGGCACACGGGGGAGAGGGGGGGGTGATATGGCCAGGTAGGGGAGGGAAATGGAAATGGATTGGAGACGAGAACGAGAAACAAAGACGCTCTCAGTGTCCGTCACCTCAAACATTGTAATGACAACTCTCCCACATTAAAGTTGTACGCAACACCATACAATAGTTGAGGATAGTCACCTGGTCTGGTCAGGGTAGCTGTATAGGCCTGATGTATCCCACTGTTCTATCGTATTTGGTGTACTCAGTCCCCATATTTCAGAGCAATTGCTGTGCACAGAGAAAACAACAAAACAAAAACAAAAAACAAATGATAAACATGGCTCATTCAGAAATATCAGTATGAGTAATGTGAACATTAAAAGGCCTCTTTTATTACAGACTAAGCAAAATAAAGACATAAATTCCTTTTTCAAGCAGCAGAAATGAAAGATGGGAGTTTCGAATAAGAGAAGCCTTTTTGACAGAATTAAGGAAAACAAAAACGTGGAATCTTCTAACACACAGTGAGTGAGACAAAGATCATTCTAACCAGCGGCATTAACCATTTTACACTTCGTCACTGCAGTCGTTACATCAGAACTCATCTGGAAACATTCAAACGGACACTGAAGACACACGATGGCACACAAGACGGAGAGAACCAAATGCAATTTTCAGACGAAACATTCACAAGAAAATTGACAAAAACTGAGAACTTAACAACTTGGAATGAGGACAAATGAGAAGTTCTTCTGAATAATTAACAACAAGTTCTACGTGTTAAAGGCTACAGATACACAACAACATGTACACGACTGGATTAGTCTGCTGGGATCTCATCTACTCGTCTGTTCATGACAAAGAGCCAGCCGCAGCAGCTTGTTCAAGTCGACGGCTTCTTTCACTGCAGTGTTTGATCTAAATGTAGCTTCACTCCTTTACGTTCATCTTCTATTCATGTCTATTCATTCTGTGCACGGTGTCCGATAAAGAAGAAGAGACACTAATATTATTAGTATTACACATTACAGTGGTGGCTGTTTCAGACTTGTGTGATCCAAACAATTCCAATAACGAAGAAATAAGGATGTAATCGTTTAAAATGTGTAATGGACATGTTTTTATCTGACAAATATTCTGCTTCAGTTCATATTTGTTGGCGTTTAGACTCAGAAACAAGCTTCACCGTGTTAGCGAGACGCGCACTGACGGGTCTTATTCATTAAAGAAAGTCGATTTAATAGGAAAAGATGTTCAATCCGATTCACTACTTTATTCAAATTGAGGATGTTTTTGTTTTACTGCATACAATATGACGACACGCATTAAAAGCTTCATTCCAAAATCTCAATAGAAACATTGGTAAGAAAATGACATTCAGTAAAGCCGTACTACGCGTTAAATGGGGACCTGCAAGATTGGCAAGCAGGGAATACGAGCTCCTTAGTCCCAATCAAAATGTGCCAACATGGCAATGCCCAAATCTGGCATTATTTAGTTTTTGTAACCCATCCTCTCTCATGTAGATATCCTCTACAAGTCCAGCCCTCTGCAAGAAATCCTTTCATTCAGAGCGAGCCAGCCACTGTATCTCTACAAACACAACAGTGAGGCCAAGAACAATTCTCAGACGATAACAACCAGCCAGCTATCTATAGACATACAAACATCTGACGTGGTACTCAGCGGAACATCTGTGAGGAATGAACCCTTTAACACAGTGTTCCCACTGAACGCGCGTCTGGCCCATCAAGGCTGGCGTGCTGATAAAGAGGACATCTTTCTCTCTCACCCTTTTAATGTTTCGGATTCTTACATCATACATGTTCTACATCCCTAAATGTTTAATAATAATTAAAGGGAAATTACAGAAACAGAATTTTAGAAAAGAGAAGAGCAAGGTCAGAATCTGCCATTGGATCAAGGGTTCATGGTTGTATATTACGCAGAAGTACCAACGAAGCACACTTGCAGAGACATGTGTAACAGCTGTTGAACAGAGATCAAGTGTTGGGCAGTATACCTGGGGATGGTGACACACTTGGTGTTGCAGTTCTGTGTGGTGATCGCTTTCTCCAGCTCATCTAGCTGGCCTGTCTTCTTTAGCTTCTTCACTAAGCTCTTCACGGCCTTCTCGCACCATTTCTCCTCTTGCCCGTTGTGCTCTCCGCCGCCTGCTCCGCCCGGGCCGGTAGTCGACTTCTTCCAGCCCAACAGCCTTTTCACCACAGGAGGGGTGAACGGCAAGATGGAGGACATCTTAGCTGGACAAGCCGGGAGTCTCCAGAGCACTCAACACAAGCTCTCACACACACAGACAGAAAGGACCTGGAGCTACAGTGTGGGCCCTTGCTCTGACGGGGCCCCTCTAGTGACCAGTGAGTCACAGTGTGGAAGCCAGTGCTAGCAGGATATACTCAAAAGAGATGGACACCTTGGGAGAAAGTACAAAGTACATTGTTAACAGGGTGCAGCATTTATTTTTTTGTCCATCGGCCAAATGGCTAATGAATGTTCAAATTTTACCAGCAACTCAATAGATTACCATCGTTTTCTGGCTGGCGAGTGATGTACATGTTGAGCTCATGCTTTCAAAACATGGCTCTGATAGTTTAAATGGTGTGATGAATGTGATTTTGTTAAGGGTCTTTAAGTACGGCACAGATAGGGAAACTAGGCATGATCTCCAATGTAGTTTTATACTATTTTAATTCTGCTATTTTATATTATTTTAATTCTGCTATTTTATATTATTTTAATTCTATTATTTTAATTCTGCTATTTTATATTATTTTAATTCTGCTATTTTATATTATTTTAATTCTGCTATTTTATACTATTTTAATTCTGCTATTTTATATTATTTTAATTCTGCTATTTTATACTATTTTAATTCTGCTATTTTATATTATTTTAATTCTGCTATTTTATACTATTTTAATTCTGCTATTTTATATTATTTTAATTCTGCTATTTTATATTATTTTAATTCTGATATTTTGATAATAGTGCTTCAGACTCATTTACATCAACACTGTGATTATTGTTCTGTAAATTATCTTAATCTGTCTCATCTTGTACTAATTGTTACGTTTTTGCTGTGAAGCCCTTTGGGCTGCAATTCTTGTATGAAAGGTGCTCTACAAATACAGATTATTATTATTATTATTATATTAGACATTTTCATATTTTACCAGCATTTGGTTTGTAAATTGTAAATTGTAATTTGGTGCTTGATTGCAAACACTGATGGTACAGAAAACCATCAGTGGTTCCCCCTCTTAGTGAACTAAGATTTATTTTCATCCATTAGTTTTTATTTAAAGGTTTTTTTCATGCTGAATGACCTATTTCCAAGAAACTTATGAGCACATCTCTCGTGAACAATATTCAAAGTGGTGCTTTTGCATGATTCTTTGCAGAAAACTCAAGTTTACAGATGTGTCGATTAATTACCTGATAAGTTGACAAAATCCTATGAGTGCCAGTCCACTAAGAATTTATTTAGTCAAAGACAGTCCTATTCAATAGATTAGCATTGTTGTTTGGCTGCTAAATCTACTTGCCACTTGCATATTTCACCAGCATTTGGTGGTAAATGGTGCTAATTTCTTGCCCTGACAAACAAAACATGGTCCAGAAAAACAACCATCATCAAAACAATGAAAAGGCAAATAGGAGGTAGCTTATTACTCAACGAAACTACAATCTAAGATTGTTTTGACAGCTTCGCTAACGTTACATAACTGCCTCTTTTGTGAAGTTAAGCATTTGGTGAGTTGAACAAGCAGAGATGTCCACTTGACGTTAGCTTGTTACAAACACTGCTCGACATCCAAGCTAGCTAGCATGCAAACTAATAAAGTTAACACCCGGGGTGTGCCTCCTACTGTCGCATCCCGCCCACAGAGGCAATCACAGCTCCTCTATAACACAATGAACAACACAGTGAACACCATCTAGTAAACAAGGAGAGTATTTTGTGACAGGCCTCCCAGTGCTAACACCAACTGGCTTGGGAAGGCCGGCTGCTAGCTACCTGGGGGGGCCTGCTGGACTCAAATCACAACAATAAGTTCACCCACGTTAGCTTGTATTTAGCAGCAAAATGCTGAAATAGTCTAAGCAAAAAAACGAAAAGCGAACAACTTTGGTTAACGTAACAAAGCAGGTTAAAGGCTATTCAAGGAGAAGTGCTCATCTAGCTAGGTCAGCTAATGTTAGCTAGCTTAACTGAGCTAGCTGCCAGCTTGTTATCAAAAATCCTTTTGTTGTGATCCACAAAAAAACCTCCTATGCGCAACAGTGAAACCGCGCTACTTTGCTACCTAACGCCAGTTCACCCGGCTATCATTCATCTGCTAACACAACATGGCAATGCGTGAATGTAAACCTTGTAATGTTTCATTTCAACGTTGATTTTGAATGTTTGTGACTTTTATTGAACGGCCCCAAAAATGAGTTAGCATCTTGGACGAACTCTTCCAAACTGGCTCCCGCTGGCTAACGGACCACATCTCTCACAAACAACACGCAAAGTCCAGAAAAACAGCTAAAAACATTTCAATAGTTACCCCAGTTTTAAAGTCCAAAGCTCCGTTTTTTGATAAAAGGATGTGCACAGCCCTGTAAACACGTTGTTGACATAAAGATGAGTGAAGTGTTCAGGACTGCAGCTAATTTTCACAAGGCTTGTTGGCTCTTCTCATGTTGCTACCAGTGCTACTGGCGCTAGTTTGCTAGTTAGGTAGACCGGAACAACAACACAAACATGATGGATCCACACGAGCTCCTAATCCCTCCTACTCAACAACTGATTGGAGGATTATAAAAACACAAACTCTGGCAATTGGCTGATACCCTTGACAATCATTACTGTTCATATATCACGTATTTTGGAATTCATGGTAAACTTGTTGATTATGGTACTTTTAACGTACATAAATATAAAACAACAAACTTTTAAATACCAAACAAAGTGATACATTTGTCAAATGGTATGATGACACGTATAAAGAACAATAATGTTTCCTTTTTTCTTATAATTTGATAGAATGTTCAATTTGTTTATTTAAATTCATATGCTGAGTTGTTGAATGTCTGAAATGTTTGGACATTTTAATGTTTTTTTCAATAAAAATACATCAGGTATTTTGATAACAGTTTATGTTCTATTTTTAACCTTGTTATTTTTTATCTTATTAGGGAAATGTCACATTCATAAAGCTAAACTACTCAACTCAACCCCATCTTTTAAGTAGTTGTTATTATTTTACTTTTTATTTATTGACTCACTTTTTTCATACAGTATAAATCAAACAAAACAATATAATCAAAAGCAGGTTTTTGTTATGTTTTCAGTATTTTTAAATTTAATTTTAATGTTATTCTGTAAAATGTGCAAATAATAATCAGATTCAGAATCGGAATCAGAAATCCTTTATTTGTCCCACGACGGGGAAATTTACGTTGTTACAGCAAGAGACGAGTAACAGTTAAATAGAATAAAAATACAGTAATATAAGTAATATAAGTACAGTAAAATGTGTAGGAGTGAATATTGCACAAGGCATTGATAATTGCACACTGTTGGAACAGACTTGTCTTGGTGTGGTGGTCTACCAGGGGCCGTGGTGATGGTGCAGTCTGACCGCTGCAGGGAGAAAGGACCTCCGGTATCTCTCTGTGAGACACCGCGGGTGAAGCAGCCTGTCGCTGAAAGAGCTGCACAGTGCGGACAAAGTGTCATGGAGGGGGGGGGACATGTTGTCCAATAGAGAGGACAGCTTGGCCGTCATTCTCCTGTCTCCCACCACCTCCACAGTGTCCAGAGGGCTCCCCAGGACAGAGCTGGCCTTCTTCACCAGTCTGTTCAGTCTCTTCCTGTCAGCAGCCGAGATGCTGCTGCCCCAGCAGACCCCTCCATAAAACATAGCAGATGCCACCACAGAGTCAAAGCAGGTAAGACATTCATGTCAATAAATAAAATGTACTCAAAGATATTGTCACCAAATAATTCCTTTATTTTAATTGATCTTACTTTTTATATATCATTTCGATTAATTTATCCCCAATGTATAATCTAATAATCCATGCCCAAAAAACTAAACCATGCACTTGTTGTGTTAAATATACTTTTCTTTAGACAAAATGTATATAAAGTTGCAGAAAAAGTTCTTTCAAAATATTATTTAAAATATCAAATAGCGCTCGAACACCCCTAAAAGTCCCAGCTTCTTGGCATGTCAAATATAACATTTAAAATAGGGTTTTTATTTACTTTTTATGGTATTATTCTATTAATATTTGTCTCTTGTATTGGTAAAATCAATTTGTTAAATCATAAACATATTTAAATAATAATAAGTAATTTTACATTGAAAGTGTGTACCACAACATGCGCGCTACCCTGTTACGAAACCCTTTGAGCTTGGCAGAGGAAGTGAAAAAGCTGTTAGTCACATGACACAGAGGAAATGACATCAGCAAGTCATGTGCTACCACCATGGGTAGACCAAAGGTAAGTCGTCCCTTTTATTCTTTATATATTTCCAATCTTTCACTCTTGATGGAGTGTGGCACTCACACAAACGCAACCCTGTTACTCACATTATGAGACTAAAACAAGTTAATTTCAAACATATTTTTCTTTAGTTCAATATCTAAGTGTGTCCATTCCTTGATAGTAGCATTACATTGTGCAGCTGGCATTGATTCCTGAGGTAAAAGCTAAAATTAACATTGATTTGCAACCTGTTACTATAATTAGAGTAACAGGGTTGCATTTCCTCCAGTTTACTCTATTATTTATAGTAAAATGTCATGTGTTTGTATAATTTAGCATAATATAATGTTTTAAATGTCTTACTGTATTATCCATCCATCCATCGTCTACCTCTTATTCGGGGTCGGGTCGCGGGGGCAGCAGCTCCAGTAAGGAACCCCAATCTTCCCTTCTCCGGGCCACATCCTCCAGCTCCGACTGGGGGATCCCGAGGTGTTCCCAGTGAGGAGATATAATCTCTCCACCGAGTCCTGGGTCTTCCCCGGGGTCTCCTCCCAGCTGGACGTGCCTGGAACACCTCCCTAGGGAGGCGCCCAGGTGGCTCCTCACTAGATGAACCACCTCAACTGGATCCTTTCAACGCAAAGGAGCAGCGGCTCTACTCCGAGTCTCTCCTGATGGCTGAGCTTCTCACCCTATCTCTAAGGGAGACGCCACCCGTCTGAGAAAACACATTTCGGCCGCTTGTACCCGTGATCTCGTTCTTTTGGTCATGACCTTCATGACCATAGGTGAGGGGAGGAACGAAGATCGACCGGTAGATTGAGAGCTTTGCCTTCTGGCTCAGCTTTCTTTTCGTCACAACAGTGCGGTAAAGTGACTGTAGTACCGCCCCCGCTGCTCCGATTCTCCGGCCAATCTCTCGCTCCATCGTCCCCTCACTCGCGAACAAGACCCCGAGGTACTTGAACTCCTTCACTTGGGGTAATGGCTCATTCCCTACCCGGAGTAGGCAATCCACCGGTTTCCTGCTGAGAGCCATGGCCTCAGATTTTGAGGTGCTGATCCTCATCCCAACCGCTGCACACTCGGCTGCGAACCGATCCAGTGAGTGTTGAAGGTCACAGACCGATGATGCCATCAGGACCACATCATCTGCAAAGAGCAGCGATGAGATCCTCAGGTCACCGAACTGCAACCCCTCTCCTCCACGACTATTCCTCGATATCCTGGCCATGAAAATCACGAACATGATTGGTGATAAAGCGCAGCCCTGGCGGAGGCCAACATTCACTGGGAACGAGTCCGACTTACTGCCGAGTATCCGGACACAACTCTCGCTTTGGGCGTACAGGGATTGGATGGCCCTCAAAAGTGACCCCCTCACCCCATACTCCCGCAGCACCTCCCACAGTATCACCCGGGGGACCCGGTCATACGCCTTCTCCAGATCCACAAAACACATGTCGACCGGATGGGCGTACTCCCAGGCCCCCTCCAGGATCCTTGCGAGAGTAAAGAGTTGGTCCGTTGTTCCACGACCAGGACGGAATCCGCATTGTTCCTCTTCAATCAGAGGTTCGACTACCGGCCGAACCCTCCTTTCCAGTACCTTGGAGTAGACTTTACCAGGGAGGCTGAGAAGTGTGATACCCCTGTAGTTGGCACACACTCTCTGGTCCCCCTTTTTAAATAGGGGAACCACCACCCCGGTCTGCCACCCCCTAGGCACTGTCCCAGACTTCCACGCAATTGACGAGGCGTGTCAACCAAGACAGCCCCTCAACACCCAAAGCCTTCAGCATTTCTGAACGGATCTCATCAACCCCCCTTTGTCACTGTGGAGTTATTTGACGACCTCAGTGACCTCCATGTTTTAGATTTGTCCAGTGTATATTTGATTATATCCAGTTTGTTGTTGTGTTGACATGTTTGTTATGTATCATTGATACTCTTCCTGTTAATCCTTCATTGGAAAATATATATAAAATATTATCAAACAACATTTCTGTGGTCCTGAGTTTTTATTTGTCACATTATGTCTTCAGCCAAACGTAATGTAGCCATTCAACCCTGTTACTTTACGCAACCCTGTTACTCTCATTTCAACCCTGTTACTGTATCATTTTCTGTTAAAATAACCTTAAATAATGTTCTCAGCTCACAAAAGTTGAAACTAATGTCCCTTTAATAGCTTGATTAATTAATTAATTAATTAATGTATTTGAGCAAATATTTCAAATTAAATACTGAAATTGGTAAAAAGAAACTTGTGACAATTGAAAAGTTGGGCAAGATCGATTAAAAAAGCTGCTTAAATTAACATTAAACCAGTTTTATCCAAAACTACATGAGTATTTAATATAAATGTGACTTTATTTACTTAATATTAAAGAGTTTTATTGAAGAATATTTTTTAAAATACCTTTTTCTGCTTAATGAGTATGTGTCGCAGGGTCGCACAAAACATGGCACACAACAAATAAAACGTCTAATAAAAAGAACATTTGATCCCTTTGCTGCCAAATCACTTTTTTGATTGTTTATCATCTGTTTTTCCTAAATACATAACAAAAAAGAATAAAATAAAAGTGTTTCAAAAGTGTTGACGTCTAAATTGTCCTCCAACTCTGGAATGAGCCACATGTCACATCGTCAACTCATTATCAATATTTGAGTTGAATAAGAGGTTTGGAAGCTGAAGCTATTTTTATTGAGCATTTTCACTCATTATTTACATTTTGCACAAAATACAACAGTAGGTGATCAATCAGTTATAGCTGTTTATGTTTGTTTATGTATATACTTGTATACTTGTACTTATACATATTTGCACTTTTTGTAATTCGCTTTGGACAAAATGACTAAAGGACTAAATGAACTGTAATGTAATGTAATACAGCTGCTCAGGAGGACATGGCTCCGCCCCTCCCACAGGTGTTTAATCGGGTTGCATTGGCCTCACCTGGTGCTGTATAAAATGCTACACTTTTGCTTTGACAGCATTTGGTTCGTTTGATCTGTGGCGATGGGAGGATGTTTGTTGCTGTGTGCATTCTTACTGCAGCTGTCAGGGTCCTTGCAAGGTGAGGCACCAAAACGTCTTTTACACCATCTACAAAGATCTCCTGATTAGACTTCATGCTTTATAATTTACTCAGAGTGCGTGCTGCATCATCAGCTATGATTTTAACACTTTTACACAGTTGTATCAGCTGGAAGCGGTGAAGAAGTGAAGTGTGGCGTGGGCGCTAAACCGTGCAAGGATGGCTCTGAGTGTGTCCCCTACAACCACGTGTGTGATGGAGAGGCTGACTGCCGGGACGCTTCAGATGAAGCTGACTGTGCGTTAGCATGCGCTGAAGGTACTCGACTCTCTTTCCTGAAGTTTGCTTTGACCTACTTGATCAGAGGGATCGTTTGTCACACAGTTCTGTGAACGACTGAAATGAGTTCATAAATAAGATTAGAAAGACTTTAAATCTTTATTTGGTATCAAACGTTTGATTAGATTAAAATGAGGAAAGTACTTTAATCTAAATCTGATGTGCATTCCTGGGATTTGAGCTTCAACGATTAATCAATCAACAAAAGAGTCAAACTGTTCTGCGTTGGCTGAAGTGTTCATGCAAAAATGTCTTTAATTAATTTTTTCAGCTCGTAGTGAGCGTCTGTTTTATATTAACGTAAGTCTCGTACAGAGAGTAACACATTCAAAGACTTCAGAATCTCTCTTCTGACCTTTTCTATAGACCAAATGATTTGAGAAATATAAATGGCAGATTAATCGATGACTCTAAAGTGACATTTTCTGCGTTCCATTTAGTCAAAGCTTCATATCACATGTACAGCGTCGCTTTAAAAACAAAGTAGTTTGAACTTTTTCTAGGAACTTTAGTTTACAAACTAGATTTCTTCCACGCTGCAGTTCAACTTCTCCCAGTGTGAACAAAAGGTTTCCTGCAGAGCTTTCAAAGTACCTCATAATAAACTGACCGTACATCATCAACTGTTTTAATGCTATTTGACCTCAAACGCATCAATCGTTTAGAAGCAAAGATCTTCACCTTTGTTCTGGACGAAGCCATAAGTTGTCTCCTGCTGTTGAACGCTCTGCATCCAACAGGTCAGTTCCAGTGTGCTCACGGGAGGAAGTGCATCGACCAGCAGCAGGTGTGTGACGGGACGCCTCAGTGTCAGGACCGCTCTGACGAGATGAGGTGCTCCAAGCAGACCGCTGGCTGCGTTCACCAGTGTGACGGTGCGACTCGCTGCTTACCTGCTAACTTCCTCTGTGACGGAGAGAAGGACTGCTTGGACGGCACCGACGAGGAAAACTGTGGTAGGTAGACGTGTCAGAGGGTGCACGATGTACATATAAACATAATGTCACACACAAGCAGTTACCGTAGGAGATGAATGGAACATAAATGAGAAAACAAAATGCATCTGGGCACAAAACTGGTAAAAAACAAACTGTAAAATGATCAGTTGAAAACGTTGTACTTTTAGTTCATACTGCAGCTGGCCTTAAAGTATGTGCTGTTGTGTTGGGACATGCTTTGGTCTTTCAAGGCGCCTTGAACTTTGACCCTCTTGCTCACACATCTGCTGTGCAAAGGATTGTGGGTCAGAATAGCTTGCTGGCTAACATGCTGCACAATGTGACCGGATGCCAGTGGTGGAGGAAGTGATCACCAGCAGAATGTATTTAAAGTAGCTTAAAGTCCTCGTATGCACACAAGATGATTTCTTCTCGTGCGCTACAAGAACAATCGGGGCCTTTAATCCAAAACAAGGAGTCGTATTTAATAAATGTTGTTTTTAAGATGAAAGGAACTACAGCTGGAAATAAAATGTAGTGCAGAAGTAAATTATACCTAAATTAGGTTCCACCACTGCAACATCCTGGTACTTTTGACCTATGTATTTGGGACCTCCTACATGTGCTGTGTTCTCTCAGGAGAATCACATCCAGCACCTTAATGTTTCCCATTTGTATCTTGCATCAGAGGAAGACAGGGATGAAAATGAAGGGACCTCGATGACCTCTGCTGGCCTCCCCCCCTCCTCCGCTGCCCTCCCCCCCTCTGCCCTCCCCCCCTCCTCCTCTGCCCTCCCCCCCTCCTCCGCTGCCCTCCCCCCCTCCTCCGCTGGACTCTCCCGCCCCATCAAGTGTCCTCTGGGCTCTAAACACTGCAGGGACCAGACCCAGTGCGTCCTCTACAACCACCTCTGTGATGGGGAGGCAGACTGCACAGACGGCTCGGATGAGGCAGAATGCTCCTCGGCATGTGAAAATGGTAATCTGGTGTTTTAATCTGGTGTTGTGATCGCTGCTAAAACGCTAATATTTCCCACCAGAGGGCAGTAAGATGGTTTTGGTTCTTTCGTAATTGCTTTGTGTCTCTTTGTATTTTTGCCCCTTCCATACTCTGAGTCTTTGCAGCTGTTTCGAGTCTCTTTGTAGTGTTTGCGTCTCTTCCTGGTTGGTACGCTTCTCTTTGCGTGACATTTTGTAGGTGAAGGCCAGGATGTCCCTGACACTTTGGGCCCCTGTGTACCCCTACAGACTTCTGTCTGTATAAGAGTTAATGTAAAGAGGAAGAGTTCACAGGATCATTTGTATATCTAAAGCCTGACTAAACCCCGTCCTGAGTTATGCCACATGTCCTCTGCAGACCAGTTCCAGTGTGCGCATGGACAGAAGTGTATAGAGCGGAGCCAGGTGTGTGATGGCGTGCCTCAGTGTCAGGACCGCTCCGATGAACTGAGATGTGCCAAGCAGATGGAGGGCTGCGCTCACCAGTGTGACGGCAAGAGCCGCTGCGTTCCCGTCAGCTTCCTCTGTGACGGGGAGCGGGACTGCTTGGACGGCAGTGACGAGGCCAACTGTGGTACGTTGTCCCTGAACAGGAAGTTCGCCGTTATTCAGCTCTCCTTGCACGGAACAGTTTGTGATTTTTGTCTCTTTGCCCCACAGCTGACATTAGCTGCAGTGCCAGAGAGTTCGAGTGCACCAGTGGCCAGTGTGTGTCGGCCAAAATGCTTTGCGACGGCCAACCGGACTGCGGGGACCGCTCGGACGAGGAGGGCTGTATCAAGGCGCCGGTCTGCACCACCAAGCACAGCTGCCCCCACAGCAAGGAGTGTCTGGTGCAGGAGTGGATCTGTGACGGGCTGCAGGACTGCAGAGATGGCACGGATGAGAAGGTGGATGCTGAAGGAGACATTAAAGTAGACGGATTGCGTTTTATATACGACCATATTTACTTGTGAGGTGGAACTTCTGTAACGGTGAAAAGGGATTGTGACGCCCGACGTGTGTGTTCAGCTTGAAGAAAGGTCAAAGGTCGGGGTCAGAACACATGGAGCTGGTGGTCACTTATAATTAACGTTTATATTTCAGTTACCCCGAGTTCAAAAAAGAACTTTTTTCCTCTGCCGTGGAGACCTGCGAGGAAACACAAGTCTGGATGACTTTAAGTAAATGGCGCCGAGTTTAACAGCAAAGCTAAATTAAAACGTACTTTAAACGTTCACTCATTTATCCAGTCGATGCTCACTCCTTCACAAACACGACTTTTCACTGAACGTAATATTTAAACACGTCGGACAGTAGTGAGGAAACTTTGGATTCTCACTGACGAGAAACAAAGGTTCCTTCAAGGGAACACGGTGAGGAGCGGATGTACAAACCGACATCAGAACTCGCTGCGACGACTGATTGTCGCCATTTTCAAATGAAGTTTGACCAGTTTTAGATCAAATCTAAAATAATCCATGATTTCCTCGCCAGGATTGTCCCGTGGCTCCTCTGAAATGTGGGACGTTCCAGTGGTCGTGTAAATCCAAGACGCGGTGCGTCCCTACAGCCTGGTGGTGTGACGGCACGGAGGACTGTGACGATGGCAGTGACGAGACCGAATGTGAGTGGATGGACACGTCATGTAATCCCGCTTTAGTGCCACGTTTCCTCACGTCTCTGCCGGTCGTAGAATTATTTATTTTGCTTTAGGGAGATTTTTGCCAAGTGGCAGCCGTGATGAGAAGCTTCACACATTCTCTAAATGCTTAGGAAGGTGCTTCCTGATCTCCTTCAGCGTAGCGTATGTTGTACAGCAGGCAGTTTGTCACATAAAGATAGTATAAGAGTCCCAGGCTCGTCCAACAATACAACTACTGAAATAACATGTTGCATGAGACAGAATGGGGACAGTAAAGTGCTCAAATAGAATCAGACAGTAAGAGTTTAAAAACATTCTTTAGATCTGTTTGTTTCAGTAAATGGTTTGAAATTTATTTCAATTGTAACAAACTTGTAAATCGCTGTTTGTGTTTGTGTGTGTACACCAGGTGGGCCGGTAACGTGCCTCCCTCACCAGTTCCACTGTGGCAGCCAGGAGTGCCTGGATGCAGCTCTGCTGTGTGACGGCATCTCCAACTGTGCTGACGGCTCAGACGAGGGAGGCAGCTGCCAGACGAAGTGTGCAGACGACAGACGCTGCTCCCAGAGCTGCTCCAGCACGCCGCAGGGAACGGTGAGTCTGTTACTGATGGTGGTTAAAGGAGACGCTACAGGTGAACAGAGTCATACATGTTGTACACACTACAGGTGAACAGAGTCATACATGTTGTACACACTACAGGTGAACAGAGTCATACATGTTGTACACACTACAGGTGAACAGAGTCATACATGTTGTACACACTACAGGTGAACAGAGTCATACATGTTGTACACACTACAGGTGAACAGGGTCAAACATGTTGTACACACTACAGGTGAACAGGGTCATACATGTTGTACACACTACAGGTGAACAGGGTCATACATGTTGTACACACTACAGGTGAACAGAGTCATACATGTTGTACACACTACAGGTGAACAGAGTCATACATGTTGTACACACTACAGGTGAACAGGGTCATACATGTTGTACACACTACAGGTGAACAGAGTCATACATGTTGTACACACTACAGGTGAACAGGGTCAAACATGTAACTAACAGATATCATGAAGCTTCCCCACTTCATGACTCACATCAACACAAGTTTATATTACAAGTGTTTAATATGTACATGAGGCGTTATGTAATGTAGCTGTGGAGAGTTTAAATCTACACACACAGTTACACACACACACTCTGATGTTCTCATGTTCCTCTCGTCTGAAGAAGACGTGATATTGAAAATCTCATGAGATGTTTGCAGTGTCACTTTAAGTCGTCTGTCCTGCACTCGGTGGCATAAAGATTAAGACACCAATGCAGTACCAACTGAATTGTGAATGTAGTAGTACTAAGTTTCTGCAAGACTGTGCTGGGGGAGGAAAGCATCTTAATGAAGTCAGAGTCTCGTGACTGTATGAGGACTTGTTTACCCTGTAAGTGTAATGTGAGCGCTGCAGCTGACTCATGGTTCTTGCTGTGCAGCGCTGCGGCTGTGCTGCAGGGTTCAGGCTCCTGGAGGACGGGCTGACCTGCGCTGATGTCGACGAGTGTGAAGCCCAGAGCCCGGCTGTGTGCAGCCAGCTGTGCATCAACACACAGGGCTCGTACCGCTGTGACTGTCACACAGGCTACATAATGGAGGCAGGGGGACACCACTGCAAGATCACCGGTAAAGTCCTCCGTAGCCTATATCCTGCCTATAACGTAACATTATTGTCTATAAAGTCAGAAAATGGTTAACTGCATTTCTGACAACCTGCTTTACTAAACAAATCCACATTTTGGACAAAAACTGACATCCAGAGAAAAGTTTGGTCTAATTTTGAACTGGAGCGTCTGCAGATACTTTGTTCTGATCACTTAAAGTAAACCAGATGAACACATCTTCACATCTTCACATCTTCACCAGCAGCTCGACTGTAAGGAGCTGAGAGTGCACTCTTCTATTTGTACATGCATCTGGTTTAATACATGCCCCCTCTCTGTGGGACTGTCCTTAACATGATGCGAGCACCAGAATGATCCTCTTCTCGGCCCTCAGTCGAACCCTTCCTGTTGTCGTCGGTCCAAACGGACCTCTTCCTGCTCGGCCTGCGCAGCGGCAACCTGGATGTGTTGGCGTCCCCGGCCAAGAAGGCCATCCTCTCCCTGGACTACGACTGGAGGGAGCGGAGGGTCTATTGGGTCAGTCTGGACACGGAGAGCGTCAGGTGGTCCTCGCTGGACCAGAAGACCACCGGGACCTTCATTAAAGGTCTGTGTTGTAGGGGACTAATGAGTTCTGTTGAGTCTTCTTCTACTCTACATTTCAGAGGGAAGTTTATCTGATGGTTTTAAATCTTAAATTAGAGTTGGGCTATAAAAGCATTTCTTGTCTCTAATGAAAATATTTTTCACACAAACATTTCAGGGTTCAAACTTCTCAAATGTGAGATTTGCATTTTATTTTTTATAATATATAAACTGTTACAGTAATTAAACAAATCCTAAGCACCAGCGTTACTACTTTAAATAATTTTATTGACTTTATTTTTGAGTTTGTTGGTTGGGTGGCACTTTGAGCCCAATCAACCAATTAATGGAGAAAAGAATCATGTGACCTGTGAAGGTGATCTGACATTTATTAATGCTGATGCAGAGGCGTTCACTGTCCTTCATGAGGATCCGTCCTCATGACTGTTTCCTGCAGGTGTCCGGGCGGATTCTGTCGCTGTGGACTGGCTCGGGAGGAACCTGTACTGGATCGACGGCGTGAACAGTCAGATCGTTGCCATCAGACTGTCGAAAGGCTCCGTGAAGTCCGTGGACCGCAGCGTCATCCTGGATGAAGACCTGGATCTGCCGCGCTCTCTGGCGCTGCTGCCACAGAAAGGGTCAGCATGACGTCATTTACCTCAACAGGGGCCAGTGCCCCTGTAACACTGAGCCTGGACCCACCTGTGGCCCCCCTCCGAACGAATATTGTACAATACCAATCATGGTATTTTTGTTGTGCCCGATTATTTATACTTAACTAAAAATATTGAAGGCTTGAACACTGCTTCGTTTATGTACCCCTTACAAAACACTTGGCCCCAGCCAGGCCCCCCTCCCCCCCCCCCCCAGTGATATTGGTCTAGAACCGCCACTGCCTCCACGGTGAGCGAAGAATCAAAGATAGTGATTCTAAAGTGGATTGAAGTAAATGGAAAAACTATCTGAACATCAGTTTACAAACTCTCGTTCAGAATAACGTCTCTTATCCACTCGATGCTCACTTCAAACACAAAGCTTTATTTAAAACCCTTCGGACTCACAGACTTGTGAAGCAGTGACGTTACGTTAATGCTCATCTTTGACTCGCAGCAAACTCTTCCTCATACTCAGTATTCCTCTCAGACAGCATGTCGTCTCTTTGGTAACTTCTGTCTCCCAGGTTGATGTTCTGGACAGAGATTGGTAACGTGGTGAAGATAGAGCGTGCCGGGATGGACGGCTCGGAGAGGAAGGTGTTGGTGAACTCCAGTCTGGGCTGGCCGGGCGGCGTGGCCGTGGACTCTGTCTCTGAGAGGGTCTACTGGACGGACGAGAGGCTGAAGGCCATCGGATCTGCAACACTGGACGGAGAAGACATTCGGGTAAAACACACAACAAATAACTTATTGTTGTTTGATCTTTCATAAGTTAATCAGTCAAAACTGTTAAACCAAAAAGGTTATAAAACATCTGAACAATAACATTTTGCTCATAGATTATTAGATATGATGGTGATTAGATGGTTATTACATGAGCTGCTGACGAACACGACTTCTCGAACTTGATGGTTATTTAATTAAGCAACTTTCCTAAACAAATGTTTTGCAACAGAAGGTAAAGATCACGTATGCTTTCAGTATTTCTGAGACGTACAAAGCATTTTGTTTTTATTTGATTACCTACAGGCAAATGGGTTTGGCGTGTCGCGTGTTTTTTATATGCATTATGGGTATTTGAGATGGCGCCTGTTGCTCGAAACATTTTCATTAAAAAATAAATTGCTTGAAAAAGTGATTTAAAGACAACTGTTTCAGAAACATTCTAACATTATCAATTTTTATTACATTAAGAATAAAAAATATTGTGTTCTTGGCGGCAAAGCTTTTTAAAGGTCATCCTGCCCTCTAACTAGAAGTTGCACTTCATGGGAGGTTTTTGTCCAAAATGGCCTGAGCATAAATTACTCGTCCTACATAATTAATCTTGTCAATAAATAGTTTTTTAATGTAATGTTTAGATTCTACAGATGAAGGAGAGCACCAACCCGTTCTCGCTGGCCGTGTTCAATGACATGCTCTACTGGTCCGATGCGAAGAAGCGAGTAGTGCTGGCTGCGCATAAAAACTCTGGCAAAAACCTTCACGTTCTCCTGAAAAGACTCAGACAACCTTTTGGTGTGAAGGTGAGTGAAATGCTCAGACTTGTGGATGTTTAGGCACAGGTGGAACTGGACCTGGTATTGTAATATAGCCTGTAGCTAAATCTGCATCATGAGTGTAAAGTGCTCACGGCAGCTCCTCCCATGCGCACAATCCAGGGATCTGTTTTTCTGTAAGGTGCAATAAAGCTTTAACACTTGTTTGCAGATCCTCCATCCATTGCTCCAGATGGGCATCGAGAGCCCCTGTGAGAAGATGGGCTGTTCCCACATGTGTGTGTTGGCCCCGCGAAACAAGGCTGTGTGCAAGTGTCCCTCTGGTCCGTTACTGGCTGAGGATGGCCTGACCTGCTCCAGCCCGGTCAATTCAGCGTTCCTGCTGATGCTGTCTCCCGCCACCGTCACACAGGTATTCCTACAGCGCACAGTAAAGCCCCTAACGGTGGACAAAAAACCCTCTTTAGATCTGGCTTTTGTCTCCTGTGGGAACGGTTACAATCTGCATCATTCCCAGAACAAATGTCTCCGCAGTAGTCACGATATTTATTGGCTCCGATCGCCAGTGATGGAAACAAGTGACCAGGAGGGATTAACTTGTTTGCAAATAAACAAAATGCTGCATTAACACCAAATCCATTATTATTATTATTATTATTATTAATAATAATAATGAGGTAAAGGTTGTGGCCATTGAGTAGATTTCCCTGATGTTTCGCAAACTTCGAAGTGAATATAGAGATATAAATAATAAAAATCAACAAGTATTTAGACAATTGGCATTAATTGTATGTTTTTTACATTAATAAATTATCTCCTCAAAGCCACCAGTTCCAACAATCAGTAAAAACCCTGCTTATATGCTAATTTAGCTAAAACAAAGGATATTGCATTAAGTTTAATTTGCTTTAACCGTTTACTTTAAAGGAAATGCATTGATTCTACTCTTGTATCTACTCTTAGATCTACTTGCAGTCTCGACACACATTAGGAGAGCTGAACACCTGGCCTGAACACCTGGCCCTGCAGGTGCCCAGCGTCAACGAGGCAGCCATCATGGACTACAGCATGCGTGACCACACCTTGTTCTTGACGGACGACGGTACAACATCGCTGAGCTCCTTCAAGCTGAAGGGTTCAGACTTGTCCTTTCGAGGGCAGCTTCTAAAACTCCAGGGCGACGCCATCACTGCCATGGCCCTTGACTGGGTAACTCTTAACGTCTACTGGAGCAGCAACAAACAGCCCCACCTGCAGGTCACCTCGGTCACCGGTGCATACTCTGCTGTTCTCATAAAGGAAGGTATTGGTAGGGTGGAGTCCATCGCCCTCCACCCTCCCAATGGCAGAGTTTGTTTTACTAACCTGGGCCTGCAGGGGACTGATACTGGTGCCAGTGTAGAGTGTGCCAACATGGACGGTGCTGGGCGGCATGTGGTTTGGAAGGATGCTAACCAGCCCACATCTCTGGTCTTCTCCAATGATGGGGATACAATTTACTGGGCTGACGAGGGTGAGAATGTGTTGCAGATGTTCTGTGTGCTTGTGAAGTTTTGTTCAAAGAGATAGTTTGGATGTTTTGAAGTGGGGTACTTGACCATAGTCGATGTATGGCCTACAGTAGATGTCAGCACACCCCCAGTTTGAAGAAACTGCCAATAGTACAAGAGGAAGCTAATGTTGAAGAAATTGGAGCTTGAATGTCGAATCAAAGCGGCAATCTTCTAGTTAAATCGACATATTTATTAACGTGATAAGTCAAACATGGAAAATACTTCTCGGCTGAGGACACTAATCACATCACTGTCTCCAGACTGAAAGAAAACCCAGGTTGCTGTCTCACGGCTCTGTGAAAGTGTGTACAAAGGATCGTAAACATATGGATAAATACATGGTGAAGGCGTTGACCTTCTCCTCATTGGTCCCCGTTGGCGCCATCACGTGCCTTGGTCAGCAGAGTCAGGAAGTGATGGTTGTTGACCTGTTCTCTTAAAGGGGAAGTGTTCCTACTGTGTTTACATTCAATATTGTGCTCGTAATACATAATAGTGCAGAAATACATATTGATTGAGGTAGACAAATACATATGACAGTCTTTCAAGTGTGGATTAATACGATCAGGAGTTATTTACTTCACAGTAATTAATGTGCTGCTGTGGACATGGGGGCAGCAGCAAAATGTATTTTATCCACCAAATCAGTATATTCTATATTTAGAATATTTTCACCACTTTACCTTGCTGTCGGCGCGTTCTGAGAACTGAAGCGGTCATCTATGCTCATCTGCTCACACCGAAGTCATCGGACATTATTGAAAAGTCATTTTAACACTTGGAACACACCAAGGTCTGCCTCGATTGTGATATTGCGCGACTTTAGTGAAGTTTAACCAAACTAACAGATCAAGGCGTCGGTAGACCAGCAACCCCTGTGTCCTGCGAGGTAAAGTGACTTTGTCAATAGAGTCTGGTGGCTTTGAAGAGAGAACTGAGTCAGTTCCTTGTCAGAAAGGGCTCTCCGACAGCAAGGTAAAGTGATGAAAATAGTGTGTATTTAAACTATATTTTTGACATTGTCCCCATCCACAGCAGTAAAAGTACTTGGCTTCCGTGCTCGTAGCCGTTTCTGCTTCTTAAACTGCCATCTACTGTAGGAATACACAGCATATGGATGAGTACCTCATACAACCCCACATCAAAACTATCCCTTAAGATGTTTTCATGCCTTGAAAGTCAAAAACTATTTGGAATAAAGCTGTAATTTGTTTAGAGAAGCGATAACATGGCTCTGATTCTTGCCCAGGTTTAGGGACCATAGGCTCTGCCCAGCTTAATGGTTCTGGATACAAAGAGTTGAAGACCGGTGATGGGCTGGCTGCTGTGGCGCTGAGTGATGACACACTGTTCTGGATGACACTCGGTGGTAATAACTCGTATAGTAAATTTAAAATAACACCTAATTACCTGTTCAACTACCAGGAGGTGACACTGTTCAACATAACTTTGAGTTGCAAACATCTTTCAATGTTTCCGTTTTAAAGTTCTAATGTAGCTACATGTCTATCCTGCAGACAAGACGAGACTGTGGTACAGAGATGAGCAGCAGAAAAACCAGTTGTGGTTTGAGATCAGCACAGAGGTGGTCAGCTTGAAGGCTTTCAGCCAGTCCAGTCAAACGGGTACGTAAGAAAACTACTGATTTGATGCTGGTCTAAGAGTTGGTAACCATCACAAACTCCAGGTGACTGACACTTTTTCACAGGTTCAAACCTGTGCACAGAAAACAACGGCAAATGCCAGCACTTGTGCCTCGCCACCCCAAAAGGTCGGACATGCAAGTGTGCCCATGACCACGTCCTTGTGAATGCCACCCACTGCAGCCCGGAGCAGCGCTGCCCCAATGGCAGCCGGGCCTGTCCGGATCAACTCTCATGTCAGCCTGTTGAGAAGTTCTGTAATGGACATGTTGACTGCCATAACCACTCGGACAAGCACTGTGAGTCTTATTAATAAGAACTGGAGAATGGATCTAATGTCTTAACTGTATTTAAGAAGTGGATGTAGTCACTGACGTCACCCATTGGTTTGTGGGACATTCTGAAGCCTCGTGTTCGTGATTTTAAAGGTTGTGTCTAGCTGGTAACCTTTGATTAGCAAAACTCTCACAAATAAGTTTCCTTGTCTGAAGAAAAGTGAGACTAATCCAGAACCTAATTTATTGTCTGGATGTGTATGCTTTGGTAAATACTTTTATGGTATAGAGGTGTGAGTTTTGCTCAAATCTAGGATAACCATCTAGACGCAAGCTCTTTTTCTTTTGGAACCAAAAATGACAACGAGAAGACGAGAGGATGGAGCCCTGAAGTACAACTGAACACTTAACATTTTGGTCCCCTAAAAATGGTGCTTGGTCATAATCTAAAATAACCTAAACTAATCCTCTTTTAGGTGACAGCCTGAAGCGGCCGACTGTAGCGGCGGTCCCTGCGCCCACAGAGCCCAACAGCGCCTCTCCTCCTCCTCGTCCGTCCCTTGTAACTCCTCTCTCTGAAGTCCAAGGCCTGAACACCACCCTGGACGTAAACCTTCAGCTCAGGAACCTGGACGCCCTGCAGTGCAGCCAGATACGCTGCAGTGGCAATGGACGCTGTGTGGAGACCAATGGAGACACTTCGTGTGTGTGTTCACTGCTCTACAGCGGTGATTCCTGTCAAGACAATCTCCTGAAGAACCTGCAGAGTCCACTTGTCTACGCCATTGCGGGGCTCTGTGTAGGAGTGGTGGTTATAGCTGTGATGGCAGTGGTGGTTAGACGGAAGAGTGCCAACGCAAGGTGTGTCTGATTAAGAAGAGTTAGGAAGGTTCCTGAGTGAGATGACCAAAAAGTATCCAAGTGGCAGCCATGATAAAAGCTGGTTGCATTCTCTAATGTTAAGGAAAGGTTTCAATGCTTCCTTATCTCCTTTAGCATAGGGTACATCCTTTACCAAAGGAGATGATGCCGTCCCAAACATCCATGCTGCAGCAACGTTTAGAGATTCGGCTGTTCACAAACAAAGTCTGAATTTAATGATTTTCATACAAATTGGGATTCATGTCGATAAACGAGTGGACATGAGCAACCACTTACAATGTGACGACAACTTAATTTAACTTGTGACTGGTAGCCTATTACTTTTCACTGAGTTGTCCTCATTAATATAGCTTGCATGAAACAACGCGTATCTACAGGATGATCTTTTAGAAAGCCATCTTCGGAAGAATTGGTTGACAATGGCAGACGTGCATCGATAACATCCGCCGTCACTTAATTGCGTAGCCTTGTGTAAGTTGTCCTTTTAGAAGTTCTTAATAATTCTCCATGATTTCTATCAAGGTCAAAGAACAATAGAGCAGAAAAGAAATTGGACTTAATTGTATTGCCTATACTTGGACCGCAGCACTGGTTTGCGAGCTAAGATTGTCTAACTAGTACCATAAACGAAGTACAGCCGGGAAATACTTTAGTGTTAAGTTTTGGGTCATAAACCAAAGAATTTGACAAATGCAAATTGTTATGGGATCAAACTTCAGCTTCTAATGGTCCTACTTGTCTGAAACAACTAATTCCAATGCAATCCATACAATGGTTGTTGAGGCGAAATCTACCTCACAGTGGCGCTAGAGAAGTCAGGGTGTTGCTACGCTTCATCCTCCGGCAATCATCCATAAGTTGCAATATTTCAGTCTGACATTGCTACACTGTTAGCGTGACTAAAATAAACCGAAAGTCCTTTTTTCCTGAGCGAACAATATAAAGTATCTCTACCTGTCTGTGCAGATGGTGTTGAATGTTTGCCACCGGAGAGCACAGGACTGATTGTGTATTGCCTCCATGCAGGAGAGCTAGCTTAGCAGCAGCGAAGGACATGAGCATGGCTGACCTGGAGAGCAAAGCGGAGACCGCCCCCGGTTCACCAGAAGCCCCCGGTTCACCAGAAGCCCCCAGTTCACCAGAAGCCCCCAGTTCACCAGAAGCCCCCAGTTCACCAGAAGCCCCCGCAGACGCTGATGCACACAAACCAGAGGTGGACCTCCCATAAACTCCATAAACGGGTTCACAGTTTGTTGCTAAGCTTGTGGGATGGCGGTCTGACTTTTCTTTCTTTGCAGGAAGCGGTGTCTTCTGTGGACGGGAGTTGATTCATGGGCAAACGTTTTAAATAAACCTTCTGCATTTTCCACTGTTTCCTGTGAAGTTATTTACGGTTAGTTAGACCACCAATGTTGAATTGTTGACAGACTAACAGAGTTGGTGGTTATAACGCCGACTGCATTGTTCACTGATCAAAATAACTTTTTTTTAATGGTAGATGGTTAAAGGGTAACATCAGAGGTCGGTGACCACCAGGTTCTCCTGTCGTCCTCATTGCTGAACCTCAGCAGCTCTAGGATGACCTACATGGAACAAGATGGATCTGGGAGCGAAGTGCAGAAAATGCTCAACAGTTTTGCGTAATCTCCTGAATCCTGAATCCTGAAGGGGGGGACATGGCTGCAGATGCTTAGGTTATTGACCACTTATTTTACACCATATTTAAATGTTTCATAAAAGGCTGAAATTTATTTTCATTATTGAATAATCTGCAGATTACTGTTTGACACTTTATGGACCAAATGATGGGTTTGAAATGAGCAGAGCCTAACGTGACTTCTTCAAATGTCTCCATTCAGCAGTCCAAAACGCAAATGTTCAGTTTAGTGAGGAATGGCAACTTCACATGTGAGAAGCTTCAGCCAGACTGGGAGATGGTGTTGCTTTAGAACAATCTAGATTAATTGTAATTCGGCCATCGTGCAATTGGTTCTTCTGGCACTATTGTGGGAACAAATGTCCAACGACTGATAAAGATATTCCCATCAGTTGAGCTTTGTGTTTCATGATAATGTTAGCATGCTAATGTTAACATGCTACCCAGTTGACCTGAGCATGCTGATGCTAGCATTTAGCTCGAATCCCTGCTGTGGGTATTTTACTAAAGCTATTGCTCACGTACTGTGGCTTTAGAATATAATTAAGTACAGTTTTGAGGTACGAGTATCACCATTATATTCAACTTTAAACTTCTAGATTTGAGAAACGGTACGCTTTTTACGTCACTTATCTGACGGCTACTTTGCAAATAGTTTAAGGCTCCAGCTCAAAGCAATTACAATATCAAAATGCTGTTTACTCAATGTCTTGCCAGTATAATTTGGAGTAAATGTTCTCTGGTGATATTCTGATATTGGTACATAAAGGCCTGCAGGTCTGTAAACACACAGCTGATTAAATCACTGACACACACTCTGCTCATCATAGTAACGCTGTTGCACCTTTAGACGGGACAAATTACATTCATCTTTCTTGGTGTAATCAGCCACGAAGTGAAGACGTGTGTTGCTATGTGACGCCTTTGATGCTCACGTTCCTGACTCGTACATTTGGTAAAGAAATGTATTCTATTGTAAATCGTGAGAATGAATAGATATGGGTGTGAATTCAGGAGGCCATGTTTCTAATTCATAATAAAAAAGCTGAATTTGTGGATACTTTGGCAGTTCGGTTAGGGAGATGCGGCTTGTTATGAGTCTGCATTGACATAAAAATAAATCCTGACATGTATTTAAAGTCTAAAGTGGATTCTTCCCATTGTTCAGACCAAAACCACAAAACATGTTTACTTTGCTTCTGACTGGGCCCTTCTGCTGCTTCTTATTATACTGTAAGAATGTTCAGCGCCCTCTCATTGAGCGGTGTCCGGGGTGTTTAATGATGTAGTTTGAGTTGTTGGCGAGACAGAGCTGTGAATAATTCTGAAGACTTGAACCAGATGATGAATTATTGGTTTGTTGTACCCGCACATTATCAACAGCCGTATAAAAAGACGCGCAATGCACGAGAGAAGAAATGAGCTTTGAGACGCGCAACGCACTGAGGTAGGAACGCTATTTCATCCAATAATTCATCTGAACGCCTGTTTGACGCCTTAGTTTGAAAGAACATTTCTATTGAGCTGAGTGGAGGAATTAAAAGTCCTACATTTGAATTGTTAGGTGTTTCACAAAATGTACTTAGTGTTTTGATTTAGCCAAATATTGTATAATTATATTTTAATCTGTGAGCAGTTTTTCATATTTTATATCTGTTTTTAATGTCAATTTGTTTGAAAATAATTCTGAGCAGCATTTATTTATATTTATTTAATTTGTAGTTGAGTGTAATCACTAATTAGAATATTTAATTTGTTTTTAATGTCAATCAACTCGTTTACATTTTCTTTCTAAATTACACATAATAATCCTGCATTCAAAATGTTACTTACACTATTTTATTTTTATTTAAATAAAGGTATCACAAAATGTACTAAGAGTATTAGAAATGAAAGTATTCATTATGCAAAATATATATATATATATATATATATATTTTTTATTTAATTTTTCTAAATAAGAATAAAGCACGTGACAAGTTTATTTATTTTTAAAGTGTTCAGTGGATTTGAATTGAAAAGGAAAAAACACTTTTTTACTTTTTAATAAGAAAATGCACTTTTTTAACCCCGTTTTAAACTTAATTCCACAAATTACTTTGTCCATCACTTTAAGTGTCTGTTGGTCAATGTAGTGGAGATAAAAGCACAATGTCCCTGTGAAAGTAGTGGAGTAGATGCACCACATACTGTATACTGCTTATGTTTTATGTGTTTCAGCAAATACAGGAACGACAACAATGGCAGCTCTGAGGACACTTTGTGTCGTCTTCATGGTGACTGTGGCGGTGTCCAAACCAGTGAGTTCTGCTGAACCCACCGAGCAACACAAGAGGACTTATCACTTGTTAAAGGACAACTTCTCCCACAAAATGATCATTTTAAATCAATGACTCACCTTGTGTTTCCTTGAAGAAAACTTTATTCGTCTCTTCTGACTCCACAGAGAACAAAGAATCAGAAGTCTTGATTTGAAGTAAAAGGAGCCGCTTTAAACAAAACTATACACAACACAAGCAGAATAATAAAGTCTCACTTATCCAGTCGATGCTTTACACACCTTTCACTAAAACTGCACTTTTTAAACACTGAGGACGAACAAGTGGTGACTGAAAGGCTGAGACTTTAGAGAGTAACCTGTAGTGAGGTAGTGAGCATGAGTGGATGAGTGAGTGAGGATGTGTTGATGTAGTGTAGCCCCATTTACTTCAAGACTTTTCTAAGTTTGTGTTCTTCCTTCACCGTGGAGGCAAGGAAACAGCGTGATAAAGTGTATAAATGGTCATTGTGCGGGTGAATACTCCTTTAATAGTGTCCTTGTTGCACCACAGGTGTGTCTACGTGAGGGGGGGGATTCGTCCGAGGCATCAGAGTCCAGTGAGACAAATTCCTCTTCCGAGGAGGCTCGTGTTGGGCCTTCACTTGAACCCCTGCAGCCGGCGTTGACGGGCACAGACATGCCCAATGCGATGGAGGAGACCGACCCCCCCGCAGCCCTCCTTCCCTCTGCAGACGAGGGCCCTTCAGCAGCCATGCTCCACCCTTCAGCCCTGCCGGACCCTGAGGACCCACAAACCTCCGCGGACGGGTCACAGCTCATGCCAGCTGATCCTCCACAAGCTGCTCTGGCCGTTTCTCAGGACACGCCTGACTCTGATCCTGCACACGTGCTGCCAGATGCAGAAGCCCCCCAGGGTGCCCCTCCACACATCATCACAGCAACACATCCACCTTTCTCCACAGCACCACCCCTGCCAGTCCCCATCAGCACCGCCCTGACCGGTGTTCCTGTTTGTTTCACGTTCCAGTTCTCCACCCCTGAGCCGGGTCCAGCCCGAGGAGACAGCAAGTGATGCGTTTCAGTTCTGCTGCATGTTATTGTTTGACATGAATCTATTAATCATAGTGCTGTCTTCATGCTTTGTTATTGTAATATCCAGGGTTGGGGCGGGGTGAACTTGTTACACGTACTGTAGTTCCAATGTTTAGTTTAGTTTCTCTTATGAACTGTCTTGTGTATGTAATTGTGTGTCTGACATGTGCTGTATAAATATAGAAACGTACCTGTAATTAAACTAGTAGTTGAACTACATTTTGCAGAAGCTTGAAGCAGGAGTGTCAAACATACAGGACGACTTTGCAAAGTGTAAAGATGAGTTGTTCTGATCATAAAGTAAAATCCTGAGACACGATGTTCTTTGTAGACACACTGATCAGTGAGTTGTAACATGTGGAAATGATAAACTGATTATATTGTTGAAATTGCAACTTTCTTTCTTAAGAAGTTTCAGGTTCATGTTTAGTAAAAAGATCAAACTTGAACATCTTCAGAATGAACTTGTTTTGCACTAAAACAAAGGGAACATGTGGAGTTGTTGTTGTGTACAGGTTATCATGCTGTGGTGGTACTGGTCCGGCCCACCTGAGATCACATTGTGCTGCATGTGGCTCCTGAACTAACATGAGTTTGACCCGGTTATGAAGGTAATGTCCCGACTACAGCTGTTATAACATCAGGGTTGTTATGACTGCTGTACTAACACCTCAGATGTATTCATGTGGGCAGCTGAACATGTGATTAAAAGCTCTGATCTCTAATTCAATGATCGTTTCAGAAGACAACAGTTTAATAAAATGTTTTTTATTGGGAGTTTGTATTACGGTCATTAAGTAACGGAGATTCAAGCGCCGTGTGTCCCAGCAGCCGCACCAGAAACGACAGGACTGTAAAATATGAGCAGGAAGTACTTCATAGTTAAGTGCATGTGTTGCAGTTGTAATTATGTCTATTATATCATAACAGGCAAGAATCAGAACATGTTCCCACTGCCACCAGGTTAAAAGGCCCAACCAGTACTTTAGATTACAGATAGATTTATCAATGAAAGTGATAAAAGATCATAACTCAAGTGTACTAGTGTCTCATACTTGAGTTTATACAAACAGAACTTATCAATATCTGAACAACTACATGAAAATAATATGAAACCTGTCAATCATTTCTGGGAGAATTTGAATTTTATCAATATGTCATTAACAATATGTCATCATAAGCATGCTTATGAATATGGACATTTGCTTAAAAATAGTTTGTATTGCTAAATTGGAGCATTTAAATTGAGGATACTACGACCAACCTGGCACTTCATACTCGCGTTAGTTTGGCTCTGGTCCACTCGTTTCACCATTACGTGCTAGTTCGCGTGTGTTTCTACAGATGGACAATGGATCCATTTCTTATTAAAGAGTTGCACAGCAGGTGGACAGAAACAAAGCGTGACACACGAGGAACATTAAGATTTGTCTTTGGAGCATCAAACCACAGTCGAGAGGAAGATGCTGGAGATGTGGTTTGTGGACAGACGACAGCTGTTCGTTAAAAAAGAAAGAGAAAGGTACGAGCCACACAATAATAATAATAATAATAATAATAATAATAATAAGCTTTATTTGTACAACACCTTTCATACAAGAATTACAGCCCAAAGTGCTTCACAGCAGAAACATAGTAGAAGATTAGACAGAATAAGAGCATTTACAGTACAATAATCACAGTGTTGATGTAAATGAGTCTGAAGTACCATTACAAACATTTCAGAATTAAAATAGTATAAAATAACATTGGAAATCATGTCTAGTTTCCTTATCTTTGCTGTACCTAACGACCCTCCTGCCGGAAAACCACATGCATCACCATTCTTGTAGATGTTTTAAACTATCAGAGCCATATTTTGGGGCCCCTGTGGCCCTTCAACTGGTTTACTCCCTTCGGTTAAAACCAGTTTTTCTCCAATACACATTTATCAGCGAAGCTTCCTCTTGTTCCCATGGTAACACAGTCTATTTGATCTCAGGCTTTTCAAAAATACACACTCTGAAATTCATCTCAGTTACCTTTACACATTCAATGTGAAACCAGGTATAGCAAACATTAATGAAATCATTTAAATTAGTTTAAAGTGGCATAGAGTAGCAGCATTAAAAAATAATAATAATACATCACCTAAGATAAAGAGATATAAAATATCACCATTAAAAGGCTAAAGTGAAGAGATATAAAATATCACCATTAAAATGCTAAAGTAAAGAGATATAAAATATCACCATTAAAAGGCTAAAGTAAAGAGATATAAAATATCACTGTTAAAAGGCTAAAGTAAAGAGATATAAAATATCACTATTAAAAGGCTAAAGTAAAGAGATATAAAATATCCCCATTAAAAGGCTAAAGTAAAGAGATATAAAATATCACTATTAAAAGGCTAAAGTAAAGAGATATAAAATATCACTATTAAAAGGCTAAAGTGAAGAGATATAAAATATCACCATTAAAAGGCTAAAGTGAAGAGATATAAAATATCACCATTAAAAGGCTAAAGTAAAGAGATATAAAATATCACCATTAAAAGGCTAAAGTGAAGAGATATAAAATATCACCATTAAAAGGCTAAAGTAAAGAGATATAAAATATCACTATTAAAAGGCTAAAGTAAAGAGATATAAAATATCACCATTAAAAGGCTAAAGTGAAGAGATATAAAATATCACCATTAAAAGGCTAAAGTAAAGAGATATAAAATATCACCATTAAAAGACTAAAGTAAAGAGATATGTTTTTTGTTTACTGTTGAAGATACTGAGCGAGCTTGCCTCCCTGATGTCTGCAGGTAAAGTGTTCCATAGCTTTGGTGCATAATTGATAAAGGCTGCATCCCCGATTTTCTTTTGGATGTTTCTGGGAACATTTAATAAACCAGTAGTGGATGATCGTAATGTTCTTGGGGGCACATAGTTGATTAGAGAGTTGGCAGTGTAATTTGGTGCGGTTCCGTTTAGGGCTTTGTATACAAGAAGGAGCACCTTAAAGTCAATTCTAAAAGTTACTGGAAGCCAGTGTAGAGCGGCTAACACTGGACTGATGTGGTCTCTCCTCTTGGTTCTAGTCAGCAGCCTCGCTGCAGCGTTTTGAAGTAAAGAGTGCGTTACAGTAATCGAGTCAGCTTGAGATGAAAGCATGGATTAGTTTTTCAGCATCCTTTTGATTTATAAATTGTCTGATTTTAGCTATATTTCTAAGGTGAAAGAATGATGTTTTTGTCACCTTGTTTATGTGGGATTTAAAGCTTAGATCTGAGTCTATGATAACACCAAGACTTGTGACTTCAGGTTTAATCAAAGGAGTAAGTTTCCCCATGTTATTCAGCATCGTTTCTCTTTTACAAGACGAGTAAAGGAAATTTCAAGACAAGTGGACAGAGGAATGTTTAGTTGTCCTCCACGAGTCGAACCCTTTGTGCTTAATATGCAAACAGACCCGCTCTGGTTTCAAGAGAAGTCATTTGGAGCGGCATTTCTAAACGACACATCCAAAATTCAACGAAACTTATGCACCTGGAAGTGAAATTAGTAAATAAATAGAGCAGCTTTCTTCTTCTGTTTCTGGACAACAAAGGCTCAAACACAGGACGACTAATACAGCTGAACGATTCACTGAGGCATCCTTTGAGATCGCATGGATTTAGGCTCGGGCAAAGAACCTTCTCAGACTCAAAGATTGTGAAACTGCTTTGTGGCTTCAGTAGAAATATTGTTTGCATCCCAGTATTAAGATGATCCTGCTTTTAATGAATGTATTGGTTGGCTGCATTGCATATTGTATGTTCTGTCTGGATGACAGATTAATAAGCAGACGTGCTTTTTATGACTGAATGTTGCTTTTTATACTTTGCGGTAAAAGTGACTCTCCTGTTGACTTTGTCCTCTCAATGTGGCTCTCACGTAAAGAATAGTGAAGACCACTGGTTTAACTGATATTGATTGTTTTAAGTGGCTAACAAACGCCCCGGTCCACAGCAACACGTTAGCCTCCTGCCAGAACTCCTATCTGTTTACTGTAGGCAACACTCCGACTCTTGATCAGTACCCTGCTGCTGCTCCTCCTCCTGCCGCCGCTGCTCCTCCTCCTCCTCCTCCTCCTGCCGCCGCCGCTGCTCCTCCTGCCACCACCACTGCTCCTCCTCCTCCTCCTCCTCCTCTTGCCGCCGCCGCCGCAACTCCTCCTCCTCCTCCTGCCGCCGCAGCTCCTCCTCCTCCTCCTGCCGCCGCAGCTCCTCCTCCTCCTGCCGCCGCCGCAGCTCCTCCTGCCGCCGCAGCTCCTCCTCCTCCTGCCGCCGCCGCTGCTCCTCCTCCTGCCGCCGCCCCAGCTCCTCCTCCTCCTGCAAGTAATGGATTACGTATAAAGATCGGATGATGACTCACAACAGACGAGACCCATCTATATTTAATTGGATTAAAATACTGTATACTCCATCACATTACATGTGAATGATGGCTGATGGGTATGTCACTCATATCACAGGTTACACCTAAATTAGCCTAAAAAAGAAATAGTATCTTGCTGCTACAAAACTGGGAGTTTATAGTAAAGTAAAAATAACTAATAAATAAGTTACTTTTTCTAAGCATAAATGTAACAAGACACAAACACTAATGACTGGCATAGTGTTAAGCTAAGTTATAACATACTCACTAAACTCCAAACTTCTCTCTAAATCCTTTATATTAAGCAGCTAACATATAAGAAACGTATAACCAACATGTCGTAACGTGTCAGTTTCTGTTTAACCGGCAACTCTTTATCGTTAACGTTAGCTAGGTTAGCTCAGTGGTTGCTAACAGAGCTATACTGTAGCACTGTTCGTTATAGCAGTATTAAACACCAAACATGCCTCCATTACGCATTCAGGGCAAATATACAATACATTTATAAAAGTTAACTCACTTTTAATACTTTTAAGGAAGCCATGTTTCCTCCACTTCTTCTTCTTCTTCTTCTTCTTCTTCTTCTTCTTCTTCTTCTTCTTCTTCTTCTTCGCAGCGATACTGCCCTCGCGCGTGTGAGAATCTGATTGGTTCCTTCTTCTTTTTTATTTGTCGGTTTCTTGGCGGGCCGCCAGCGTTAAGGTGCATTGCTGCCAAATACGGTTTTGAAGTGTGAAGCCGACTTTTCTATCCCATTAAACAAAACAACACAACATTTTTAAAAATACACTTCATTAAACATTATTTTGATCAGCTATGTTTCTTTCAAATAATAGAATAGTCTCCCTAACCTGATCTTCTGAGGGTCCACAGAGGGTCTGAGGACAGAGGGTCTAAGGACAGAGGGTCTGAGGACAGAGAGCCTATGGACAGAGGGTCTAAGGACAGAGGGTCTGAGGACAGAGGGTCTAAGGACAGAGGGTCTGAGGACAGAGAGTCTAAGGACAGAGGGTCTGAGGACAGAGAGCCTAAGGACAGAGGGTCTAAGGACAGAGGGTCTAATGACAGAGGGTCTAAAGACAGAGGGTCTAAGGACAGAGGGTCTAAAGACAGAGGGTCTAAGGACAGAGGGTCTGAGGACAGAGAGCCTAATGAAAGAGGGTCTAAGGACAGAGGGTCTAAGGACAGAGGGTCTGAGGACAGAGGGACTGAGGACAGAGGGTCTAAGGACAGAGGGTCTTAAGGAAAGAGGGTCTAAGGACAGAGGGTCTAAGGACAGAGGGTCTGAGGACAGAGAGCCTAAGGACAGAGGGTCTAAGGACAGAGGGTCTAAAGACAGAGGGTCTAAGGACAGAGGGTCTAAAGACAGAGGGTCTAAGGACAGAGGGTCTAAGGACAGAGGGTCTGAGGACAGAGAGCCTAATGAAAGAGGGTCTAAGGATAGAGGGTCTAAGGACAGAGGGTCTGAGGACAGAGGGTCTAAGGACAGAGGGTCTAAGGACAGAGGGTCTAAGGACAGAGGGTCTTAAGGACAGAGGGTCTAAGGACAGAGGGTCTAAGGACAGAGGGTCTGAGGACAGAGAGCCTAAGGACAGAGGGTCTAAGGACAGAGGGACTAAGGACAGAGGGTCTAAAGACAGAGGGTCTAAAGACAGAGGGTCTAAGGACAGAGGGTCTAAGGACAGAGGGTCTGAGGACAGAGAGCCTAATGAAAGAGGGTCTAAGGACAGAGGGTCTGAGGACAGAGAGCCTAAGGACAGAGGGTCTAAGGACAGAGGGTCTAAGGACAGAGGGTCTTAAGGACAGAGGGTCTAAGGACAGAGGGTCTGAGGACAGAGAGCCTAAGGACAGAGGGTCTAAGGACAGAGGGTCTAAAGACAGATGGTCTAAGGACAGAGGGTCTAAAGACAGAGGGTCTAAGGACAGAGGGTCTAAGGACAGAGGGTCTGAGGACAGAGAGCCTAAGGACAGAGGGTCTAAGGACAGAGGGTCTGAGGACAGAGGGTCTGAGGACAGAGGGTCTAAGGACAGAGAGCCTAATGAAAGAGGGTCTAAGGACAGAGGGTCTGAGGACAGAGGGTCTAAGGACAGAGGGTCTGAGGACAGAGAGCCTAAGGACAGAGGGTCTGAGGAAAGAGAGCCTAAGGACAGAGGGTCTGAGGACAGAGGTTCTAAGGACAGAGGGTCTAAAGACAGAGGGTCTAAGGACAGAGGGTCTGAGGACAGAGGGTCTAAGAACAGAGGGTCTAGGGACAGAGGGTCTAAAGAAAGAGGGTCTAAGGACAGAGGGTCTGAGGACAGAGGGTCTAAGGACAGAGGGTCTAAAGACAGAGGGTCTAAGGACAGAGAGCCTAAGGACAGAGGGTTTGAGGACAGAGAGCCTAATGAAAGAGGGTCTAAGGACAGAGGGTCTAAGGACAGAGGGTCTAAAGACAGAGGGTCTAAGGACAGAGGGTCTAAAGACAGAGGTTCTAAGGACAGAGGTTCTAAGGACAGAGGGTCTGAGGACAGAGAGCCTAAGGACAGAGGGTCTGAGGACAGAGGGTCTAAGGACAGAGGGTCTGAGGACAGAGAGCCTAAGGACAGAGGGTCTGAGGACAGAGGGTCTAAGGACAGAGGGTCTGAGGACAGAGAGCCTAAGGACAGAGGGTCTGAGGACAGAGGGTCTAAGGACAGAGGGTCTGAGGACAGAGAGCCTAAGGACAGAGGGTCTGAGGAAAGAGAGCCTAAGGACAGAGGGTCTGAGGACAGAGGTTCTAAGGACAGAGGGTCTAAAGACAGAGGGTCTAAGGACAGAGGGTCTGAGGACAGAGGGTCTAAGAACAGAGGGTCTAGGGACAGAGGGTCTAAAGAAAGAGGGTCTAAGGACAGAGGGTCTGAGGACAGAGGGTCTAAGGACAGAGGGTCTAAAGACAGAGGGTCTAAGGACAGAGAGCCTAAGGACAGAGGGTTTGAGGACAGAGAGCCTAATGAAAGAGGGTCTAAGGACAGAGGGTCTAAGGACAGAGGGTCTAAAGACAGAGGGTCTAAGGACAGAGGGTCTAAAGACAGAGGTTCTAAGGACAGAGGTTCTAAGGACAGAGGGTCTGAGGACAGAGAGCCTAAGGACAGAGGGTCTGAGGACAGAGGGTCTAAGGACAGAGGGTCTGAGGACAGAGAGCCTAAGGACAGAGGGTCTGAGGACAGAGGGTCTAAGGACAGAGGGTCTGAGGACAGAGAGCCTAAGGACAGAGGGTCTGAGGACAGAGGGTCTAAGGACAGAGGGTTTAAGAACAGAGGGTCTAAGGACAGAGGGTCTAAGGACAGAGGGTCTAAAGACAGAGAGTCTAAGGACAGAGGGTCTAAGGACAGAGGGTCTGAGGACAGAGGGTCTAAGGACAGAGGGTCTGAGGACAGAGGATCTAAGGACAGAGGGTCTGAGGACAGAGGGTCTAAGGACAGAGGGTCTAAAGACAGAGGGTCTAAGGACAGGGGGTCTAAGGACAGAGGGTCTGAGGACAGAGAGCCTAAGGACAGAGGGTCTAAGGACAGAGGGTCTGAGGACAGAGGGTCTAAGGACAGAGGGTCTAAAGACAGAGGGTCTAAGGACAGAGGGTCTGAGGACAGAGAGCCTAAGGACAGAGAACCTAAGGACAGAGGGTCTAAGGACAGAGGGTCTAAGGACAGAGGGTCTAAAGACAGAGGGTCTAAGGACAGAGGGTCTAAGGACAGAGGGTCTAAAGACAGAGGGTCTAAGGACAGAGAGCCTAAGGACAGAGAGCCTAAGGACAGAGGGTCTAAGGACAGAGGGTCTAAGGACAGAGGGTCTAAAGACAGAGGGTCTAAGGACAGAGAGCCTAAGGACAGAGAGCCTAAGGACAGAGGGTTTAAGGACAGAGGGTCTAAGGACAGAGGGTCTGAGGACAGAGGGTCTAAGGACAGAGGGTTTAAGGACAGAGGGTCTAAGGACAGAGGGTCTGAGGACAGAGGGTCTGAGGACAGAGGGTCTAAGGACAGAGGGTCTGAGGACAGAGAGCCTAGGACAGAGGGTCTAAGGACAGAGGGTCTAAAGACAGAGGGTCTAAGGACAGAGGGTCTGAGGACAGAGGGTCTAAGAACAGAGGGTTTAAGGACAGAGGGTCTGAGGACAGAGGGTCTAAGGATAGAGGGTCTAAGGACAGAGGGTCTGAGGACAGAGAGCCTAAGGACAGAGGGTCTAAGGACAGAGGGTCTAAGGACAGAGGGTCTAAAGACAGAGGGTCTAAGGACAAAGGGTCTAAGGACAGAGGGTCTGAGGACAGAGAGCCTAATGAAAGAGGGTCTAAGGACAGAGGGTCTAAGGACAGAGGGTCTGAGGACAGAGGGTCTAAGGACAGATGGTCTAAGGACAGAGGGTCTGAGGACAGAGAGCCTAATGAAAGAGGGTCTAAGGACAGAGGGTCTAAGGACAGAGGGTCTGAGGACAGAGGGTCTAAGGACAGAGGGTCTAAGGACAGAGGGTCTGAGGACAGAGAGCCTAAGGACAGAGGGTCTAAGGACAGAGGGTCTGAGGACAGAGAGCCTAAGGACAGAGGGTCTAAGGACAGAGGGTCTGAGGACAGAGAGCCTAAGGACAGAGGGTCTAAGGACAGAGGGTCTAAGGACAGAGGGTCTAAGGACAGAGGGTCTAATGAGTGCTGTGTACGTTTGAGACACTGCAGTTGTAGATGTTTTCCACTGTGTATTACTTGCTTCTGTGTTGGCTACAGATTGCTGTTGCTGTAATAACATTGCCCCCCATTGTCGCCTGACTCTGATCCTGCACACGTGCTGCCAGATGCAGAAGCCCCCCAGGGTGCCCCTCCACACATCATCACAGCAACACATCCACCTTTCTCCACAGCACCACCCCTGCCAGTCCCCATCAGCACCGCCCTGACCGGTGTTCCTGTTTGTTTCACGTTCCAGTTCTCCACCCCTGAGCCGGGTCCAGCCCGAGGAGACAGCAAGTGATGCGTTTCAGTTCTGCTGCATGTTATTGTTTGACATGAATCTATTAATCATAGTGCTGTCTTCATGCTTTGTTATTGTAATATCCAGGGTTGGGGCGGGGTGAACTTGTTACACGTACTGTAGTTCCAATGTTTAGTTTAGTTTCTCTTATGAACTGTCTTGTGTATGTAATTGTGTGTCTGACATGTGCTGTATAAATATAGAAACGTACCTGTAATTAAACTAGTAGTTGAACTACATTTTGCAGAAGCTTGAAGCAGGAGTGTCAAACATACAGGACGACTTTGCAAAGTGTAAAGATGAGTTGTTCTGATCATAAAGTAAAATCCTGAGACACGATGTTCTTTGTAGACACACTGATCAGTGAGTTGTAACATGTGGAAATGATAAACTGATTATATTGTTGAAATTGCAACTTTCTTTCTTAAGAAGTTTCAGGTTCATGTTTAGTAAAAAGATCAAACTTGAACATCTTCAGAATGAACTTGTTTTGCACTAAAACAAAGGGAACATGTGGAGTTGTTGTTGTGTACAGGTTATCATGCTGTGGTGGTACTGGTCCGGCCCACCTGAGATCACATTGTGCTGCATGTGGCTCCTGAACTAACATGAGTTTGACCCGGTTATGAAGGTAATGTCCCGACTACAGCTGTTATAACATCAGGGTTGTTATGACTGCTGTACTAACACCTCAGATGTATTCATGTGGGCAGCTGAACATGTGATTAAAAGCTCTGATCTCTAATTCAATGATCGGTTCAGAAGACAACAGTTTAATAAAATGTTTTTTATTGGGAGTTTGTATTATGGTCATTAAGTAACGGAGATTCAAGCGCCGTGTGTCCCAGCAGCCGCACCAGAAACGACAGGACTGTAAAATATGAGCAGGAAGTACTTCATAGTTAAGTGCATGTGTTGCAGTTGTAATTATGTCTATTGAATCAGAACATGTTCCCACTGCCACCAGGTTAAAAGGCCCAACCACTACTTTAGATTACAGATAGATTTATCAATGAAAGTGATAAAAGATCATAACTCAAGTGTACTAGTGTCTCATACTTGAGTTTATACAAACAGAACTTATCAATATCTGAACAACTATATGCAAATAATATGAAACCTGTCAATCATTTCTGGGAGAATTTGAATTTTATTTTGTTACTCTCGTTGACTTCTGCCTAGTTTTAATTTCTTTTTGTGTCTGAAACATTTAGAAAACTGGTTCTGAGTGTTATTGTGTGACTTTGGTTTGTCCAGATTCATCAAAGTCACACAATAACACAAACTAAGTGATCGAGGCAGCGGTAGACCAGCAACCCGTCTCCTGCCGGGGGAATGACTGTGGAGTCTTTAAAGAGTGCAAAGATGCCGGCTCCAGCTCCATGTCAGAAAGACCGTCTGACAGCAAGGTGCAGAGGTGAACATACTATAAATATAGCGCACACTTTAACTGATATCGATTGTTTTTAAGTGGCTAACAAACGCCCCGGTCCACAGCAGCACATTAGCCTCCTGCCTGTACTCCTGTCTGTTTACTGTAGGCAACACACAGACTCTGGATAAGTACCTCACACAACCACACTTCAAAACATTTGAACTATCCCTTTAACAGAAAACAATCCTAAACGGTCGGATACTGCACAACCTCCACCACCAGCTAACCTGCTCATTGTTCTGTCATGGTGCCACATGATGATGCTTTACATCGCCTGCAGGTGTGAATGTGTGTTAGTCCCGTGATAACCTGGTACCCTTCATCTCACCAAGTGCATGCTGGGATATGTTCCAGAACTGAAGAGGATAAGCAGGTTGAGAAAAAATATGTATTTTTTGTACAATCTAGGAGTATTGGCTCAGTCTACAAGTAAGTGCAGCAGCCACATGACTAAAGTACAAATGTCAGCCAGTGTGGGGCTGTGTCTGTTTCTGCCTCCGCCGTCCTACTGCTGCTCCTCCTCTTGCTGCTGCCGCCGCCGTTCCTCCTCCTCCTGCCGCCGCTCCTCCTGCTGCTCCTCCTGCTGCTCCTCCTGCTGCTGCTGCTGCTGCTCTTCCTGCTGCTGCTGCTCCCCCTGCTGCTGCTGCATGAGTCCCCCCGTCCTGCGCCGTGTTGTAGGAGCCACAGCCGCTGCACTTCATCCCTAGCACGTGGAAAGGCGCCGTGCAGTGTGTCTGACAGTCGTTACATATAATCTGTCGTGAGGAAAAACAAAAGTAATGGATTACATATGAAGATCGGATGATTACTCACAACAGTCCTCGAGGCCCATCTTTATTTAATTGTACAGATTAGATTGAATGACCAGAACAAGTGAACGGAGCGCGAGGATTCATTGTTTAAACTCTGTATTTCTGCACAGATAAAGATTATTCTACACTAATATTATTAGTTTTATAATATTAGTAGAAATGCAGTGGTGGCTGCTTCAGACTCGTGTGATCCAAACATTTCCAATAACTCCAGTTTAAAGTCCAAAAGTCAACATTTATTGAAAAAAAGATGGACGTAATAATTGAAAATGTTTTCACTCTTTTAACGCAACGAAAACATTGCACATACATTTCATGTATTTTTGAGGTCTTACTTTGACAGTAGCGCCCTGGTATTCAGTGGGCATCGGTGACAGGGAAATCTCTTTGTCTATCTGGTCCCAGTGGTCCTCCATGCTCCAGGCTGAGTGCATACACAGGGGGCAGCGATACGCTCTGAAACAAGTGAGGAGAAGTTACAGTTACAGTTACAGTTACAGTCACACACACACACACACACACACACGATGAAACAGATTTAAATAAGAGGACGCATTACTTTGTGTAATTATCTCTCTTTTCATTCGTCACTCAGCTTTTACTTTCCCTGCGTGCAAACACACACAGACCCAATTGTTCCAGCAATGCCTGAAACGTTTACGTCCATCATTAATAACACATTAACCTGGAACAACAGCGTATTTTACAGGAAGAAGGATTTATTAGACGTACCCTGTTCTGACCATGTCGTCAAAGCAGGTTCTGCAGAGAATGTGAAAAAACAAGCGAATTATTAGCTTTATGTCAAATAACATCTGGAACTATCATTACTGAAAGATAATAACGATACTGTAGGGCTTTGAAATATAAGTAATCACATCATGTCTATTCTAGTTTTACAGATACTATTCACAATAAAATAATATATAGAGTAATCAATCTTTATAGAAACCTGTCAATACTACATTCCTGCAGAGTAATATAAATTGGGAAGGCAACAATTCAAGCCCACAACAGTGAGCGACGAGTATTTAGAGAACAATAAGTCATACTTGTGTAAAAGATGGCCGCAAGGAAGAACGTGAGCTCCAATTCTGGACGTGTGAATATCCTGTACAGACAAAAACAAATTAAAAACATGGGAGTTGTAGAGAAAGTAATGACTTGCATATTGCCACACTGCCCCCTGATGCATTATAAGTTGTATTACCTCCATACACACGGGGCAGTTCTGCCTGGAAACATTTTCAACACACTGAAACATAAAAGATGATTAGATGACGGCAGTGAGGAGCACATGAGGTGTGCAGGTATCAGGAGCAGCATTATAGTCACCTTGTGGTTTCCCTGCAGATCCTGAGCTAAACACAGGTTGCACTTCTTACAATGGAAATACTTCTCCCTGGGCCCAATCCTGTCGGGGTCAAAACAGTCTGAATGAATGAGGTGCGACAAGGAATATCAAACATGAAGTATTCATTCTAATCTAATCTAATATCAGGACGATAAAACAAACACCATAACATTGATTGTTTTACTTTGAGAGTGTGTTTGGATTATTAATGACACATTTTGTGTTGTGTTGAGACATTTGCACTTTAATTCCCCAAATATTTATATCCTTGTTCGAGTCTTTTACTTACGAAAGAGGATTTATCAGAGAAGCCAGAGGCAAACGTATTTGATATCGATTACTTCATAGATATTACTACACCCCTGCAAGTCTCAATACAATCAGCTTGTGTTGGAAAAGTAAAACAGAAAGCGGGACATACATGCATTCAGTGAATGTCCCGTGGTTTCTGGAATATATGTGTAAACGGTTAGAATATGAACCAGATCACAAAGGTTATGTCTCCTTTGGGACAAATCTGTGTAACCACAGTTGAAGTAAATGTGCATTTAGAGTTTTAAACAACAGGCTTAATAAACTGAGGTTCATTCTGAGACGTTGGAAAGATCCTCAAACCCGACACTGAAGATGTGCACGCAGCAAGTGATGGAAATGGTTGCATGTGAAAGGATGCTGGGAAGACTGAACAGATTTGTAAAAAGCTGTGTGACAAGTATTATGTTATAAAAACGGTACTTTTGCTCACCTGCATATTCCGCAGGGCAGACAGTGGTACTGCTTCTTATCCTTGTCGAACAAGTGGCAGATGTCACAGTAATACTCTCCAAAGTGCACATTACACTGCTGGCAATTCTGCTGCGCCTAAAAGAGAGTGATACCTTTTATTTGTACCGTTCTCTTTTTCTTGATGCAAGTTAACCACTGCAAACACAGATGCAATATAAATACCAAAGGGAGACAAGTGACATCTAAGATTGTTGTGCCTCATTCACCGATGTTTTCTGAAGTATTTTATTAAATTTGTTCTTGGGAAATGTCCTAACAATGAAGGGCCGTGTGCTAACAAGAAGTTGAAAAGAAAAGAATTAAGTCAAGTCTAAAGAGGGTGAAGCACCGGACTCCAAATGTAAAGTAAAGTTCTGAAGTGGAGGTACTTCTGCAGGAAGTGAACGCCAAACAAGCTTCATATTAAGTCGGTCAGTAGTGGATATAAAATAACACAATAAAAAAGATGCATGGGATGCTAGTACTCATTTAAAAGTGTTAGTGTAGCGTTTATTAAAAAAATAATGAAGGTCAGTGGTTCAATCCCCAGTCAGCATGACGCATGGGCAAGATACTGAACCTTAAATTGCTCCCTGGCAATTGTGTGAGTGTGTGTGAATGTTTATCACTACTGACGAGCTGATTTGCACCTTGTATGGTGGCCTCTGACTCTGTGTGAATGCCGACATGTGTTGTAAAGTGCTTTGAGTGATCATTAAGCGCTGTATAAAAGCATCCATTTACCATTTTATTAATAAATAAATAAATAATATATATATATATATATATATATATATATATATATATATATATATATATATATATATATATATATATATATATATATATATATATATATACACACATACATACATACATACACACACATTTTTTACCATTTTATTAATAAATAAATAATATATATATTATTGATGTATTAAAAAAATAATATTATATTAGTGAAATTATTAGTGTATTCTTTTTTTATTATTTCACTTATACAACTTTAGAATGAAAGAAAACACAATACCCAATTATTTTTGCACAAATTTGTCAGCACTCATGTGCGTAAATGTATTAGATTTTCCAGTTAGAAATCTCATTTAGCACCACTTTAATATTCTTGTATAAGGCCCTATGGTCTTTTCAATGATGCAGATAAAATGTTAATAACTTTTTGTATTGTGATCTTTATATTGTAGCTTACATGGTCAGTACTTAAGAACACTTGTTTTTCTCAGTTACCTGCTGCACTGTCTGACACTCGGAGCACTGCACCTCTTGGACTTTAAATCGATCCATCTGGTGGTTCTCCTCTGCATCATGGCACAGCCGACACACGTACAGTTTTCCACAGCAAGGTGCCTGCAGTTCATAGAAACGTGATTACATTATAAAGAGTCAAAGGCTTTATTCTCATATGCACAAAAGCTACAGCGTAGTTGTTGCCAATGAAAATCTCAGGCTCATCCAACATTGCAACATACAGTATACTTCAGACATAAAAACTAAATAAAGAATTAAAATAGTGCAAGAGAAATAATAGTGCAGGTCAAATGCAGGAAGAAGAATAAAATATATACATATACAATAGAATAAGATAAAAACAGAATGTAAAATGAAATACTGTACAGAGGATTAAAATACTGTATACTCCATCACATTACATGTGAATGATGGCTGATGGGTATGTCACTCATATCACAGGTTACACCTAAATTAGCCTAAAAAAGAAATAGTATCTTGCTGCTACAAAACTGGGAGTTTATAGTAAAGTAAAAATAACTCAGTTACTTTTTCTATGCATAAATGTAACAAGACACAAACACTAATGACTGGCATAGTGTTAAGCTAAGTTATAACATACTCACTAAACTCCAAACTTCTCTCTAAATCCTTTATATTAAGCAGCTAACATATAAGAAACGTATAACCAACATGTCGTAACGTGTCAGTTTCTGTTTAACCGGCAACTCTTTATCGTTAACGTTAGCTAGGTTAGCTCAGTGGTTGCTAACAGAGCTATACTGTAGCACTGTTCGTTATAGCAGTATTAAACACCAAACATGCCTCCATTACGCATTCAAGGCAAATATACAATACATTTATAAAAGTGAACTCACTTTTAATAAGCAGCTGCGCACATAATGCTCACAACCGACTGAGGAAGCCATGTTTCCTCCGAAATGTTGCTGTATTTCGGTGCGCTGACGAACTGGCTCACTTCTTCTTCGTCTTCTTTTTGACGGCGTAGACGCAGCGGTACTGCCCTCGCGCGTGAGACAATCTGTTAGATTTCTTCTTCTTCTTTTTTATTTGTCGGTTTCATGGCGGGCGGCCGCCAGCGTTAAGGTGCATTGCTGCCAAATACGGTTTTGGAGTGTGAAGAAATGATTGCATAGAGAAATTAAAATGGAAAAAATAAGAGCAAATATTGAGAAAAAAAACTATTACAAAATAAAAATATAAATATGTGTAGAAGAAACAAAATATATATTAAAAAAAAGAAAATATGACAATTTAATGTGAAAATATATGTAGGCTACAGTATATCTGTATATATCCAATACTCCACTCCAAGCTTCCTGATTCTTTGACATTACTTTTGGCAATACAACTTATAATGACCTAAATATTGGGAACGTTTGGGGGAAATCATTTAACTATTTTGGCAAAGGATTTCATATACAAATGGCATTTCTCAAAAAATATTCCTATATATGCTGCATATCTAAAAGAGATGATACTATAACAAAAAAAGAAGAAGCTTTCTTTCTGATCGACAGTGTATTTATTTATTTGTTATTTATTTTGTCCTAATATATCCTTTGTTTATTTATTTATTTTTGTCGCTCGCTCGGTTGTTCTTGTTGTGTTTTGAACAGTTTTCTCTTGAATATGACATCTTTTTCATAAATAAATATAAATACATATATAAATCATTCCGGCTGCTAAAGCCGTTAGCAAATTATATTACTTTTATTGGAAATAAATTGCATTGACAAGCAAGGCAATATTACAGAATATCAGTAAATTCTGGACAAAACAAAGCAGTTGTAGATGTTTTCCATTGTGTGTTACTTGCTTCTGTGCTGGCTACAGATTGCTATTGGTCTAATAAACATTGCCCCCTACTATCTATACAACGGCGCCGCTGGTGTAGTGGTATCATGCAAGATTCCCATTCTTGCGACCCGGGTTCGATTCCCGGGCGGCGCACGTATTTTGCCTCGGTAACTATCAGTGAACATTAAAATATTAAAATATCGCACCATTGATTGATAAACTGTAATAAATAACGCTGAAATTCTGATTAAACTGCGTTGCATGTTGCCTTGTAGTGTATCTTGCTTGGTTACATTTCCCAGATGTTTCCAGTTGTAATTTCTGTAACGTTTTTTGCACCATCGTCAAATAACCTATTAACATGAAAAGGCTAATGAAAAAACATTATTCTGCTCATCAAAGCTACGCTTCATCGCTGTGTTTGCAGCAATATAACATGAAGACGTGAAGGCTGATCTTTGTGTGTGGGAGAAAGAGCGCTTGATTTTGGCTTCATTTCAGCGCGCAGGTTGACGCTGCTGACGCCGCTCCTCCGCCATCTTCAACTTCCTATTGTTTGCATCAGACTGAGGCTGTCTGCGGTGTGTGTGAGAGCAGAGTCGGCCGCCGATTTATCATTAAATAGTAGATATAGCCTTTTCGTTCGCGGTTGCTCAAGTTCAGCACAAACCATTTGTATGTCATTGGATTAAAGAGCTCTCAGGACGCGACCACTAAACCTTGATGATGGAGGACGATCAACCCAGAACCTTGTGAGTAACAGCGGGCCCCGTCTATGTCCTGGAATGGGAAGGCTGTGTGTAACTACGGCGCGTCCGAAATGTTTCCACGTTGTTGTTTCAATTAAAAACTGTAAATCCCTGTAATTTAGTTATAAATTGACATTTATTTCGCGTAATCGTTTCATGACTACAATAGCAACGGTTGTAAATACAAAAATACGTATTGCATTTTTGATTTGAACGTTAAGTTCTGTTTTATTTAGTCGTATAAATAGACTAAACCGTAACTCGCCTGAAAATGAAACTGAACGGCTAGCTAATGCTAGTTATCGTTAGCCGAAGATGGAAACGCAGCTAGCCAGTCACTTCTTCCAAAATGCACACGTTTTCATTGAATGATATCTTTATTAATTTAAATAGTCGTGTTATATTAGCTTAAGACAGACGTTAGCTATGCTCTCAAGGAAGGGGAGTCATTTGTTAGCCGTTAGTTGCCAAGCCATTTAGCATGAGGCCCTTTTCAACCGGCTAGCGTTATCTTTAGCTAGCTGGCAGACAAGCCACGTCAACGCTCGGAGAGACGGCCCGGGACAGCTCCAGTGAACCTCAGCATACTCGAGTTGTCTGTCTACAAATGAGACCATCCCCGTTAATATTTAGTTCACTATCAGTGTTGATTTTATGTAAATATAAGGAATTGTTGTGGGTTGTGGCTAGCCCGGTTAACTAGCCTTTGTTTGCATGCCACTTCCTGTTTGACAAAGACTCAATCCCCCATCTCTTTCCTTGTTTGCAGGTATGTTGGGAATCTGTCCAGGGATGTCACCGAGCCCCTCATTCTCCAGGTCTTCACACAGATAGGACCCTGCAAGAGCTGTAAAATGATAGTTGATGTGAGTGTTATCTATATATATTGTTTCACTATAGGAAAAGGCATATAACAGTGGCCTGGTAATGCGGTGCTGCTGCTTCTGAAAGTCTCAATCCACTGATGTGCTTGCTGTTGATATTCCTCTCCCTCTGTATTATATCAGGCCTGACACTCCACACTACAGTAGGTGGCTCTTGTCATCTGCAGTGATTAAATTGTCACCCTTGCTGTAGACTTAATATCAGTTTTGCTTTCCCGTTGACAGACGGCTGGAAATGACCCATACTGCTTTGTGGAGTTCTATGACCACAGACATGCTGCTGCCTCATTGGCAGCCATGAATGGAAGGAAAATAATGGGTAAGGTAAGCTATCGTGTCTACAGGGTGAGTGGGGACGGGTGGACTTCGGCTGGCGGGAATTTAGGTTGTGTGCCTTCTAAAAAAAACAAAAACTAAAAGTAGTTTACTTCTAGCCTTTATATTCCATTAATTAGATAGGGTTTTCCAACTAAATGGGGGAATCTGCTGGAACCAGGGTCCAGATCATATCTTGACCATTTCAGAGCAGAACATTCTCTCTCTGTGGATATAATTTGTAACATCATGACCTCCTAAAAACGGATGATATGGAAATATACAATGCCGGTTCAGAGGTGTGTCCTTGTGTGGCTCGAGTGTTTTAAGCAAAGTGAGGTTTGGGTTGAAAGAAATATGACAGAAATATAATTCAGCCAGTGCTCTACTGTCAATAAAGTCTTCAAGACCATGTAAAATGTCAAAACATGAAGCGTGAGAGGAGCTGGATGTCGTTGCGTTTTCTCGATCAATAGAGCAAACATTAACATTTTAATCTGCAACATTTAAAACACCACACGGTCTTTTTAAAAGTATATTAAAGTGGTGCTTAATAAGATTCTGGATTCAGTGCTAGGACATAAACCGGAATATTAAATGACCTGAGAAACCACTGTAGGTGAGCTACGTGTAATTGGCAACCAACGCAGAGTTGTGTAACTTTCACAGATATCTGCATTTGTTGTTATTGGCTTATGCCTCTTTCTAATGTTTCAACATGCCATTGATGCCCTCTTCGTATCCAGTTATAAAACTGTTGCAGTTTATTTTCTGTTAATCGAGATCTTAAGATTTGATACGAGGTTTTCTTGCACCATGTCACAGGACATATAAAGGACAGAAGTTAGTGAGAAGGCACCAACTCACATTAAATTATAGTCTTTAAAGGTGGAGTCTGCGATTCTGGGGAGAGATTGTTGATATTTGAACTGAACACTCGGGCGAATCCTTTTCTCTTAATACATCCATGGCTTCCCCTGCTGGGGTAGTGTTGGTGTCACTCATAATAACTTGGGTTATAGCGCTTTGTTTTTCTCAGAGTGCTAACTCTTTCCTGCGGCCGCTCCGTGTGCTCCTAGTATATCTGGTATACAGCGCTTCTCTGCCAGAGAAACGCTGTATGGACTCAGTCTTACAGAAACATTGCGTGCAATAGTCCACCTTCTCTTTCTTTCTCACACACACACACACACACACCGCCACCGCCGTGTCCTCAAAAACAACATTTTCTCTGCACACACACACCTCTATGCCAAATGTAAAAAATATTAAACGTAACATTCGGTATCTGTTATCGGCTTCCCTTTTACAGAGCCAGGGCCGTGTATGAGCAACACGTGTATTTGTATTACACACAACGTGAGGAAATAAAAATGGCAGACTCCACCTTTAAGTTTAAATGATATAGTCTTCGAGTGTAGGCAGCCAGGTTTTACTGTGAGTGATGTAAACATACCCCACCTGGCCTGTTCTCTCTCTGCCCCTCTCCGCAGGAGGTCAAAGTCAACTGGGCCACGACGCCAACCAGCCAGAAAAAAGACACAAGTAGTAAGTACGAGTGCTCATCAGCAGGGAACATAACCCTTCATGACATAATAAATCTGAGTCTGCAGGTAGTGTCAATGAGCAGGAAAGATAAGGAAAATGTTTTCAGTGCATATTTCTTGTCTTGTTCTGACCCAGATGACTTTTCTTTTGTCCTTCCTCGATTAACAAGTCTGATACAAATCAGCACTTCAAGGCGGGATGTCCCACTCCTGGAAAGAGCTTGGAATAGACCAAGTGTTCTAACATACGGAACCGTTTCCCCTCCTTATAGATCACTTTCATGTCTTCGTCGGAGACCTCAGCCCAGAAATAACCACAGAAGACGTCAAAGCTGCCTTCGGTCCATTTGGCAGGATATCGTAAGTTTCTGACGAAGATGATTTAAATCAAAGACCAACGGAAGAAAATGAAAACCGTAGAAATCTTTAGTATTTACGTGATTTTAATGACCTGCATAATTAAAATGTCTTACACTTTCGTTAGCGTGACGCTTTGTGTTGTGCTGCGTGTTGTTAACGTGCTGCTGCTGCTCCACAGAGATGCTCGTGTTGTGAAGGATATGGCTACAGGGAAATCTAAAGGCTATGGCTTCGTGTCTTTCTTCAACAAATGGGTTCGTACGGTCAGATTATTCACTTCAGTGCAGGATCATCATCAAACACGCGCCAGAAGAACCATTTCTTTCTTTTACTAAAACTTTTGGATGTCTTTGAATATTTCTGTGAATCTAAAGGTTCAGCTTCATTAGACTCAATAACCTGATTCTTTCTTTCAGGACGCGGAGAACGCCATTCAGCAGATGGGGGGTCAGTGGTTAGGAGGCAGACAGATTCGAACTAACTGGGCCACAAGAAAGCCCCCCGCCCCAAAGACTACCTATGAAAGTGCGTTGGCATTAAATGCACATGTTTTGCTTGTTTACACAGGATGTTGGATTCATGTATTCACAGTAGAAATGTCTCCGTGTCCCCGGCAGATAACTCCAAGCACCTATCCTTCGATGAAGTAGTGAATCAGTCCAGCCCCAGTAACTGCACCGTGTACTGTGGCGGAGTCAGCACAGGACTGACAGGTAATGAATGATAATAATACTGATGGATTATCAGGTAAATCCAGCCAAGACTTCAAAGAGATGTAATGAATACAGCCAATAAGCTGTTAACTCAAAGACAGAACTACTTCACAAGCCTTGGAGTGTATGGATCCGTTTTCTGTTTCACAACTGAGTGTTGCGTTAGAATAAAGCGTGTTTGGGTATAATTAAGGAGAAACCAACATTCTGTGGGTCCACATGAACTCATCGTCTCTGGAGCCGCTCCAGACTTTAAACTGGATCTCTAGTTTGAGACTTCTGGTTTCGGCTTTGAGAGAAAGGAGCTGACGACAACAATCTGCAGCCGCATCTTAGACACTAACCAAACAACTGTCAACATGAAAGAGACAAACTATCAGCTGGCTACACAGACCATAGTTTGGTGACAGATAAAGTGATGATTAAACATGTCTGCTAAGTTTCTTCTGATTGAGGGTTCGTACTGAACCTGCTGGTGACTTTAACACCACCGACTGACTGTAAGCAACGCGACACATCACACACACATCTCTGATGTTCCTTCTGTTTGTCCTTCAGAACAACTCATGAGACAGACGTTCTCTCCCTTTGGACAAATCATGGAAATCAGAGTTTTCCCAGACAAAGGTTATTCATTTGTGAGGTACGTGGACGTTTCATGTTGACCTTCTTTCTTTTCTTTCAAGCAGCGTCACCGTGCGACGCAGTCGTCCTGCTGCTGTTTATTCTATTCACATAATCACATAATCGCTTGGGACGTTCACAGGACAATTATTGAGAATCACTTTTACATGTTTACAAGCACTAGAGCTGCAACGTTTAGTCGATTCACAGAAAAGGAAATCACCATTTTGACAATCGATTAATTGTAATTATTTGTGTGTGTGTGTGTGTGTGTGTGTGTGAACTCGTCAGATTAATCTATGATGTATATCGTAATCGTTAGTTTCAGCCTGAAGAAGAAGCAGCATGGATTTATCCACACGCAGGTTTTATGTAAAGTATTTATATGTATTAAACGGCCGGTTGGACTCTTGTAGAATGAATTATTTTGGTCTTTGTATTAATATCCATCCTCTCCAGATCTCCAGCAGCGATGATTGCTGAGTGAATATCTCTGAATATCAGCGTGTCGCTCTGTTTCTGTGCAGGTTTAACTCTCATGAGTCAGCAGCTCATGCCATTGTGTCAGTGAACGGCACCTCCATAGAGGGTCATATAGTCAAATGCTACTGGGGTAAAGAGACCCCCGACATGATGAACCCCATGCAGCAGATGCCCATGCCCCAGGTAAGGACATGATACACTGTACATATACTGTATACACTGTACATATATTATACTGTGCACACTGAACACACACTGTACAGTACATGTAGTAATAATAACTTTATTTGTAAAGCACCTTTCATACAAAGTGCTTCACAGCAAAAACATAACAATTAGTACAAGATGAGAATAAGAACATTTACAGAACAATACTCACAGTGTTGAAGTACATGAGTCTGAAGCACCATTATAACAATAGCAGAATTAAAATAGTATAAAATAACATTGGAATTCATGCCTAGTTTCCGTATCTGTGCCGTACTGAACGACCCTACTGCCGGGAAACCACACGTAGAGTGTGTCCTGTACAGTGTGTCCTGTACAGTGTGTCCTGTACAGTGTGTGTGTGTTCAGTGTCTTGCTTCTGCCAATCGATGAAGTGCTTCAGCGACAGCGGGCGCATTATTAACATTTTCTGGATAAATTATTCTCATTAATTATGTAATTCTTGAAGTAATATTTAATCATGTTGGAGCTCTTCTATAACATATTATACACTATAAATATATAAACACATTATACACTATAAATATATATAAACATATTATACACTATAAATATATAAACATATTATACACACTGCAGCGCTGTTTGTATACCAACGTTAGAGAGAACACATCCTCCATCAGCAACTGTTATACTCACTAAAGACAACATATTATACACTATAAATATATAAACGCATATTATACACTATAAATATATATAAACATATTATACACTATAAATATATAAGAACATATTATACACTATAAATATATAAAAACATATTATACACTATAAATATATAAGAACATATTATACACTATAAATATATAAAAACATATTATACACTATAAATATATAAAAACATATTATACACTATAAATATATATAAACATATTATACACTATAAATATATAAAAACATATTATACACTATAAATATATAAACACATATTATACACTATAAATATATAAATGCATATTATACACTATAAATATATATAAACATATTATACACTATAAATATATAAAAACATATTATAAATATATATAAACATATTATACACTATAAATATATAAACACATATTATACACTATAAATATATAAAAACATATTATACACTATAAATATATAAAAAAATATACACTATAAATATATATAAACATTATAAATATATAAAAACATATTATATACTATAAATATATAAAAACATATTATACACTATAAATATATAAACACATATTATACACTATAAATATATATAAACATATTATACACTATAAATATATATAAACATTATACACTATAAATATATAAAAACATATTATACACTATAAATATATATAAACATATTATACACTATAAATATATAAAAACATATTATACACTATAAATATATATAAACATATTATACACTATAAATATATAAAAACATATTATACACTATAAATATATATAAACATATTATACACTATAAATATATAAAAACATATTATACACTATAAATATATATAAACATATTATACACTATAAATATATAAAAACATATTATACACTATAAATATATAAACACATATTATACACTATAAATATATAAACACATATTATACACTATAAATATATATAAACATATTATACACTATAAATATATAAAAACATATTATACACTATAAATATATAAAAACATATTATACACTATAAATATATATATAAACATATTATACACTATAAATATATATAAACATATTATACACTATAAATATATAAAAACATATTATACACTATAAATATATAAAAACATATTATACACTATAAATATATAAAAACATATTATACACTATAAATATATAAACACATATTATACACTATAAATATATATATAAACATATTATACACTATAAATATATATATAAACATATTATACACTATAAATATATAAACACATATTATATACTATAAATATATAAACGCATATTATATACTATAAATATATAAAAACATATTATACACTATAAATATATATAAACATTATAAATATATAAAAACATATTATAAATATATAAAAACATTATACACTATAAATATATATAAACATATTATAAATATATAAAAACATTATACACTATAAATATATATAAACATATTATATACTATAAATATATAAAAACATTATATACTATAAATATATAAAAACATATTATAAATATATAAAAACATTATACACTATAAATATATAAAAACATATTATATACTATAAATATATAAAAACATTATACACTATAAATATATAAAAACATATTATACACTATAAATATATAAAAACATATTATACACTATAAATATATATAAACATATTATATACTATAAATATATAAAAACATATAAATATATAAAAACATATACACTATAATATATATAAACATATTATATACTATAAATATATAAAAACATATAAATATATATAAACATATTATAAATATATATAAACATATTATAAATATATAAAAACATATTATACACTATAAATATATAAAAACATATTATACACTATAAATATATAAAAACATATTATACACTATAAATATATAAGAACATATTATACACTATAAATATATAGAAACATATTATACACTATAAATATATAGAAACATATTATATACTATAAATATATAAAAACATATTATACACTATAAATATATATAAACATTATAAATATATAAACACATATTATACACTACTATATATAAAAACATATTATACACTATAAATATATATAAACATTATAAATATATAAACACATATTATACACTATAAATATATAAAAACATTATACACTATAAATATATATAAACATTATAAATATATAAACACATATTATACACTATAAATATATAAAAACATATTATAAATATATAAAAACATTATACACTATAAATATATAAACACATATTATCCAAATATATAAAAGTGAAGATATTAGACGTTTCTATATAATATAATAAATTATAAAAAGATGTATAATGTATTTCTAAAGTCTGACCAGCAGTTATGAAACATGATTCTTGACCTTTCTTTTATAGGTCGTATAAAAGCTTAATGCGTTGTGATCATTGTTATAAATCATTCAGAATATTTAGGAGTGTGTGACTTTATACTGAGCTATAAGTGTTTATAACGCACTAAAGACAGGAAGTGTTTGTCTCTGACCTGCTGTCTGACTCTGCAGCAGAACAAGATGAGCTTCCCTGCGGCCGCTCAGCCGTACGGCCAGTGGGGCCAGTGGTACGGCAACGGGCCCCAGATCAGCCAGTACGTCCCGAACGGGTGGCAGGTCCCCACCTACGGCGTCTACGGGCAGGCTTGGAACCAGCAGGGCTTCAAGTAAGTAGCACGGTGTGCACAGGGCTCCCCTTCACCGCCTCCTTCTACTCCAGCACCACCAGAGTCCCCCCCCCCCCCCCCCCCTCCAAGACCGGGGCAGAGAGCCAGTACGGGCCACAGGAGGGAGCCGTGACCTCCCTCCACACATCCTCCCCCCTCGCCAGCCCCTCACCTTACTCCTCTCGAGAAGATTGAGAGACACACACACACACACACACACACACACACACACACACACACACACACAGAACAATCTGAACTTTAATTTCGTTGTCATCATGTTTCAGTGTCATCCGAATAACTGATGGTTTTTGTTCCAAAATGTTTTTGTCACTTGAATTCTCGCGCATCATCGTTGAAACCTGTAGTCTGTTCCAAACAATGATTGTAAGACAACTGCCTTAAACTCGCTCAAAGCTTCTGGAATTCCAATAAATCTAAAGAGAAGTGACTAAAGTGACAGAACAAGATAAACGCTGAAGCCCAGAACCAAGTTTCCTTCCTGTCCACACCTGGGGAGTTTGTCGATGAAGATTAATTTCCCTCTTTTGTACGATTGCCTACTGTGTGTAAGGACTGTGTTCTTAAGGCTGTTCAGTTGTTTTTGTATGTCTACATTCATGTCATAGCTTTTTACATCTTTCTTTTTGATTTCATTGATCCATTTCTACAAATATCTGAGGATTTGATCTGTAAATGAACGTCAGTAGGACATGTTGAATATCCTCTGTAGCTTGTTTTTATTTAGACAGCCTATGTGCAGTGACGTTTTGTGCACCCAAGCAAAATAAAGGAGAGGCCATATGTTGTTGACAGTCTAAATTCTTGGTGACCAGCTGAACAGGCTGTACGAAGGTAATGCAGCGGAGACACTGAAGGTCAGATGTACAGTTGGTGCTCCAGAGATGGAGGCCAGGCCTCCTCATCTCAGCTCCACTGAAGGTCAGATGTACAGTTGGTGCTCCAGAGATGGAGGCCAGGCCTCCTCATCTCAGCTCCACTGAAGGTCAGATGTACAGTTGGTGCTCCAGAGATGGAGGCCAGGCCTCCTCATCTCAGCTCCACTGAAGGTCAGATGTACAGTTGGTGCTCCAGAGATGGAGGCCAGGCCTCCTCATCTCAGCTCCACTGAAGGTCAGATGTACAGTTGGTGCTCCAGAGATGGAGGCCAGGCCTCCTCATCTCAGCTCCACTCAAGTTATCATTTAGCTCAACGTGTGAATTAGAGTTTAAGTTCCTTCGCTGTTATACTTTGTCGCCAAATGTAGAAGAAGTGTTGCATGAGGAGCGATGATCCACACGCTCAGTGTGGCTGGTTACAGCGGGTGTATGTGCGTGGTTATCATTTTGGGGGGGGGGGGTAGAAAGGAATATTTAGCTCGCTGCGCTTGGCCTCTACGCTCTTTGTCTGCTTGTCATCCATGTTTAATCAATGACTTCCCTTTGACCCCTCCGAAAAGCCCCCCACTTTCTGTTTCCCTGTTTTTTTTGTTTTTCGCCAGCTTGATTTGACCCCCCCCCCCCCTCACACCCTCTGATAACTCTGTTTGCCTTCTTGTTCTCATTCTAGCCTGTCCAGATTCTAGTAGCTCTAATATAAACCGTCCCTTTGGCTCCCTTTCGCCTTGTCTCTTCTAACCTGCTGGCATTTTGTCTTTCTGTCCCCCCTCCCCCCCCTCTCTCTCCCTCTCTCTCTCTTTACCTCGTTTTTTGCAGTCACTTACCGGCCAGTGCTGGGTGGACTGGCATGAGCGCCATCAGTAACGGTGGGGTTATGGAGCCTACACAGGGATTGAATGGGAGTATGCTAGCCAACCAGCCCGGTATGGGAGCCGCAGGATACCCCACACACTGATAAGTGGGCAGGGTGGGAGATTTATCAACCAACAGCCTCTTATTGGCTGTACGGTGCCCCGCGGGGCTGTGTAACACCGCCTCCCTTTGTGGCAGGACTAAGACTTTTACTGGGATGTGCAACCTAATGGGAAGGTTGCCGTCTGTAGGAGATGTACATGGGATTACATGGGGGAGGGGGGGTTGAGGTAACGGGAGCCAGGAGGATTTACCCACACAGGTATTTACACCCTTTGTGGTAGGCGAGACTGGCCATGAACCAGCGCTCTCACCATTTTTAAGTTGAGTTTAACTGTAAATGAGTATAAAACTGTAAAGGAGAAACTTTTGGATTTTTTTTCTGTCTTTTTTTTGAGTTTTACAAATCGCTTCCATCTTCACACCTTTCTTCTCCGACACCGAGAGGCTTCTGTTCTTCTTTTGTTTTAAGAAACTTAAAAGTCTGAGTCGTGCTAAGTTATGAACCTTAGTTATTGTTTGAGGAATGGAAATCTGTTTAATTTGTTCTCATTTTCTCTTGGATTAAAATCAATTGCAGGGATTGTTGCCACTGCTGTTTCTCTGTAAGGGCAGATAAATATTGCACAGTTTTTCCTCTTGTACTTGGACAAATTTGACTACCAAGAGTGTTTTTTTCCTCTTTTGCATTCCATTTCTCCTCCATATCTTTTGGACAGCCTTTTTCGCCACATGTAAATAACCATTAATTAATTTGAAACGATGTAAGTAAAATGCTACTGTTAACTGTGGGTGCTTGCTTTTCTTTTTTGTTTTGATAACTTGACAGTTAACGCCAACATTGTGTGTAGCAGAGAGCCACGATCTAACGTGACGCGCCATTCTTCCATGCAGGGATAAAACAGCATTGCCATGCAGTGCATACTTAAAAGTTAACACAATTCAAATGTTAAAGGGTGAACATGTTTGACACTTCTGATGGTTTTTAAATATCTATTGAAACGCCAGTATTTTATATCAAAAATCTGAGTGGATTCAACCTTTACACTTGCTCTTGTTGCCAGAGAAATGGGGAGGCCTACATTGTAACTGTTGCCTTATAGAGCTGGTTTCTTTTAGCTGACAAGATCCTCTTTTTAATTAGGCAGTGCCTACAGACATCTTCAGACCCTTTTGTTTGGAAAGGTGTTAGCCCTGAGAACTGATGACTCTGCTACTGTAATCAATGTTTTCTTGCTTTGTCCAATTAAAATGCTAATGCACATAAACCACACTGTGTTTTCCCTTTCCTCGTGCTACAGGACATGTGTATGTGCGTTCATTTCAGAAGCTGCTCAGGAAAACATGTTTTCAGGCGGCCCGTCACATTCGTGTCGACGTGACATTTCAGGAACTGATTTTGATGTCTGGGTCAAAGGTCACGGTGACCTCACAAATCATCAACTGAGGGTGAACGAGGTCTATCTGCACTTTGACCAGTTCTGAGACAAACGCATTTGAAAGTTCAACAGTTCATAACGTGGACACTATAAAACCAACTCCAACCCATGTTGACACATCACATGCTGCACACTAGGTAGTGAAGTTAACACTGTTCAGCCAATTCAGTGCATTATGGGTAGAAACTAAACTCATTGTGCAGATAGACCTTTGTGGTTCTATTGTTGGAACACCAGAGTCCCAAGTCTATCTGACATTTCCCCCCCGAAGATTTAACCCTCAACTGTATTTTATGCAACTTAGCTTCATTTTAAGCTCTAAAGATGTTTACACAAGTTCCACGTGGCAGGAAACTTAAAAGTGAAAATTATATTAGCTAATAAATCTGAATTTTTAAGACTTTTTATTAAACTACTAATGATCTTAACTTGAACTACTGATGATCTGAACTACTGATGATCTTAACTTGAACTACTGATGATCTTAACTTGAACTTGAACTACTGATGATCTTAACTTGAACTACTGATGATCTTAACTTGAACTACTAATGATCTTAACTTGAACTACTGATGATCTTAACTTGAACTACTAATGATCTTAACTTGAACTACTGATGATCTTAACTTGAACTACTGATGATCTTAACGATCTTAACTTGAACTACTAATGATCTTAACTTGAACTACTGATGATCTTAACTTGAACTACTGATGATCTTAACGATCTTAACTTGAACTACTAATGATCTTAACTTGAACTACTGATGATCTTAACTTGAACTGATCTTAACTTGAACTACTGATGATCTTAACTTGAACTGATCTTAACTTGAACTACTGATGATCTTAACTTAAACTACTGATGATCTTAACTTAAACTACTGATGATCTTAACTACTGATGATCTTAACTTAAACTACTGATGATCTTAACTTGAACTACTAATGATCTTAACTTGAACTACTAATGATCTTAACTACTAATGATCTTAACTTTAACTATTAATGATCTTAACTTGAACTACTAATGATCTTAACTTGAACTACTGATGATCTTAACTTGAACTACTAATGATCTTAACTTGAACTACTAATGATCTTAACTTGAACTATTAATGATCTTAACTTGAACTACTAATGATCTTAACTTGAACTACTAATGATCTTAACTTGAACTATTAATGATCTTAACTTGAACTACTGATGATCTTAACTTGAACTATTAATGATCTTAACTTGAACTACTGATGATCTTAACTTGAACTACTGATGATCTTAACTTGAACTACTAATGATCTTAACTTGAACTATTAATGATCTTAACTTGAACTACTGATGATCTTAACTTGAACTATTAATGATCTTAACTTGAACTACTAATGATCTTAACTTGAACTACTAATGATCTTAACTTGAACTATTAATGATCTTAACTTGAACTATTAATGATCTTAACTTGAGCTACTAATGATCTTAACTTGAACTACTAATGATCTTAACTTGAACTACTGATGATCTTAACTTGAACTATTAATGATCTTAACTTGAACTACTGATGATCTTAACTTGAACTGCTGATGATCTTAACTTGAACTACTAATGATCTTAACTTGAACTACTGATGATCTTAACTTGAACTACTGATGATCTTAACTTGAACTGCTGATGATCTTAACTTGAACTACTAATGATCTTAACTTGAACTACTAATGATCTTAACTTGAACTACTGATGATCTTAACTTGAACTACTAATGATTTTAACTTGAACTACTGATGATCTTAACTTGAACTACTAATGATCTTAACTTGAACTACTGATGATCTTAACTTGAACTACTATCTACTAGATTACATATAAAACAGTCGGCAGCAAAACGTTCTGAATAAGTTCTTCCTGTGCTTGTAATGATCACGTGATTAATTTCCTGCCCTGCTATTGGTCGTCAGCAGATAGACCTTTGTGATACTAACATGATGCTTGAACATGTGGAGATAGACCTTTGTAGATCTCACTGACTCAGCAAATATTTACAGAATCTGCATAAATGAGTGATGCAGATAGACCCTGTTCACTTTAAAGCTGTTTGAGACATAGACCTCACATCTGTCCAGTTTGTCAGATAGACCTCGTTAACCCTCAGTTGACATGTCAATAAGATAAAATGAAGTGATGACATTTTGGACAGAAATGGACGTAAACTGCAGCTCGACTGCTTTGTGTTATATATTGTGTAATTACAGTTTTAAACGGTTTAAAGTTTCAAAGGTTTTGTGTGAAATGTTTTGCCGGGAAGTTGAAGTTTTAAAGCAACTATATTTCTTACTAAGCATTCGTCCCGCAGGAGTAGCCATCTCACGGTGCCAGCGTGGACCTTCTGTCATGCAATAGCAGGAACGTCGCAGGTGTTTAAGAACCGTTACGTTCGTTCACTGGGACCGAACAGCAGAAGTCTTCTCTTGCAAATGTTTCACACATATTTCAAAACAGTTACAGATCTTACAGAAAGACCCACAACTTCACTGGATTCACGGTAAAAGGAAAACATATCGACAGCAGTAAGAAATGACTTCTATAATCCGTGTGGAAGACGCAGCTGTCAGCGTTCAGGAATTCTTCACTGGTTTCTCTGAAGAAAGAATCCAGAGAGAGTCGTCTAATTCACAGGCTCAGAACAAACCTGCACGCAAGAATAAAATGAAAACGTCTGTTATTGTGTAATATTTCAACAGCATCCAAAGAAAGTGTCCTGTAACTACGTTAATAACTAACATCACTGATCGCTGTGATGTAATTATTGATTGAGAGAATATTTAAAATGACCACAAGTTTTACGTTCGAGTGTTGCAGCACTTTGCAGACTTTCAGTTGAGGCCTGTGTGTAAACAGGGTTGTCCAAAGTGAGGCTCGCAGGCCGAAGGTGGCCACCAGATGTTTCAAGCTGAAATAGAACATTTATAAATTACAATATAAATCGCTACGTATGCTGTTATATTTTAATGTGAGGTACAAACTTTAAATATTAGGATATGGTGCAAAAACTATCTTAATTGGTAAAGCTGTCGGGTAAACGTAGTGCGGTAAAAAATAAAAGAGTTCTTTCTGAATTGTAGCGGAGAAAAGGGAAATAATGAAGTAAAACATTAATCAAATCATCAAAACAGTTTCTCTTATATTCAAACGTGTCATGTTTTCTGTGCAGAAAATGTTTGTTAATTTGTAAACTGTCAGATAATGTCGTGGAGCAGAAGAGGAAAGTTGTTTGAAAAGGTTTTTGTATAAAAAATGACTCGAATGATTATTTAAAAAGTTTCTCTTATCGTCAGAGTTTTCATGTTTTCTGTGCAAAATATTTTTTTATTTTAATCTTAATCCTAATTTGTAAACTGTTGATAATGTAGTGGAGTAGACAGAGTAATGATATATGGTGCACTGAGGGGGGCTGTCCACTAGAGGGCGCCCTCGCCTCATGTTTCCTGGAGCACGTGCTGTAACATCTGTAATAATACTACAGTAAAGAAATACTCTGCTTAAAGTAAAAGCACTGCATACACAACTTTACTTAAATAAATGTAAAAATAATTAGCATCACACTGTTCTCATTCTGCAGAACTGTTTGTATTATATTATTAAATTATAATTATTGATGCATTAATTAATGTTGCAGTTATTTATATACTGCTGTGCAGCTTGTACATTAATAAAGTTTTATTTTAAGCTTTTAATAATACATGATTAGATTTTTGTTAGAAAGTGGTACTTTAGTAGAATAAAAAACTTTTGTTTTCTGTGTCTTCAGGTCAGTGTCACCTTTTAGAAACTCCTATATATTAACCTCTGTGTGTGTGTGTGTGTGTGTGTGTGTGTGTGTGTGTGTGTGTGTGTGTGTGTGTGTGTGTGTGAGAGAGAGAGAGCTGACAGGCTGATAAATGCTTTGTCTCTTCTCTTCTGGACCCGTCTGAGCTCTAATGGCCGGAGAGTCTGTTAGAGGAGAGAGATGTCAGGAGATGAGTTAGTGAGGAGATTACAGCACCAATCAATCAAAGCCTCGGCCGCGCTGGGATTCTCCTTCTGTCTTCCTGCTTCTTGTCTCATCTTCTTCTTCTGCTGCTGTTTTAAAGTAGCAAAACATTCACACACTCCTCTGAATAATACTCATAATATTCATGTTTATAAAGTCCCACTTCGTCGCGGGGCAGAGAGAGAATACAGTTGGCAGAAACTAAATACACGTTTGAGGTACTTGTACTTCACTACAAATCAGAGACACATATTTTACTCTTTACTACTTTTATCTGACAGATTTACTTTAAAGATTCAGATTAATAAAACAAAATACAATCAAGAAATCAAGTATTATTAAAAAATAAAACTTTATTGATCCTTTAGTGAAACTCACAAGCTTATAAATCAACTTTATTGTCCCTGAGAGGAAATGTGTACAAACAAGAAGGTCGGGAATAAAACGTACGATAATAAAACGCATGAATACATCACGCAACGCTTATCTTCACTCAAAGCTGCTCAAACTCTGCGTAGGATTTAAAGCCTCTGAGTATCTGACGGTTGGGTTTATATAAAAGTAATAATCATTTTCAGAATGTGCAGAAGTTATCTTTTTGAAAACCCTTCATATCGTCTCTTCATGGGGAAGTGCTGGCTTCTTGTCTCCTCTCACATCTGTTCAACATCTGTTACGGGTTTTAATCGGCTGCTTAAAGACAAACTTATGCTAATACATAAAAGGTGAAGAGAAGTTATATCTGGTTTATTTTGATACGTTTAAGTAAAGACACATTTGTGTTTTTACTTCACTGGACAAAATACAAAAAGTTTTGTATTTTTGGTCGACATGAATTTATTTACTTGAGTATTTCCCTGAGCTTCACGAACAGTTTATTATTTTATTTATCGTTGCCTCTCAGAAACAAGGAGATGCTGCGATCTCTTGTTAAGTCAACTTATTTACTTTAAAATGATTTAAAATAAGTAGAGTGCAGATCTACTGAAGCTAACAGACAGTTACAAATGCATCTTCTGTTATTACTTTTACATTCTTGTGTTTTATTTCAACAATATATCGTCATAATAAACGATAGACTTTCTGAACATCGGCAGCGGCCATTTAAAACTCTTATCGTCCGCACTAACTTCCGGCGCGAGGATCACGTGTTTGTGTTTCAGGTACAAAGTGTTCTGCTGCAGGAACTGAAGCGCTGAGGACGTCGAAGGGCTGGAGGAGCGCGAGGCGCCCTGAGGATTGTCTGACTGAGCGCCGTCTGTGTGTTTGTCGGTGTTTCCGTGCGACTGACAGCTTGCGGCAGCAGCTGACAGCAAATAAACATGTTCCAGTAATTAACCTTGACAGGCCCAATGTGGTGGCAACAGCAGAAACCTGCTAATGACACAATTAATCCATAATTAAGGCGTTCTGTCACACACACACACACACACACACACACACACACACACACACACACACTCACACACACACACACACACACACACACACACACACACACCCTCTGCACGTGTGTGTGTCGGAGGGGAAGTACATTAAACACTACAATAATAATAATACATTTTGTTTATATAGCGCGTAGATACACCTCTGGATGATAAAATATGTTCCCTGCATTGCAATTATTTACATATTTGACTTCAGTAAAAGTACTAATATCACACTTCAATCAACTTATCATTCATGCTGTACTTGTATAAACTGTTGGGTACTTTACTTTATAACAAACTATCTTTTAAGCTCTTTGTTTTGTTTTTAATTTAAAAATCTTCATTTGTAAAGTAACTAAAGCAGATAAATGTCGTTTTCAATAAATCTGTTTTCTCTCAGTACTTTCTAACTCACCTGTCTGTGGCTCTCATTCCCAAACCTGTTGGTTCCCGCTGAATAATATGAATTATTAATAGTCATTGTTGTGGGAGTGTGTAGAAACGAGGAGACGGTAGACAAGTTGTCGAGTCAAACGTTTACTTCTCCACATGAACAGTAAAACAGCGGCCGTCGTGAAGCATCAAAAACCAACAGTCACAACAGATAAACGTAAAACAACTGGTACCCAGAAAGCTCCTGGGTTACGCGTCTTAAAGAAGACGTACCGCCTCTCTGCTGCTGCTGGATGTTACAGAGGAGTCTCCTCCTGCTGGATGTTACAGAGGAGTCTCCTCCTGCTGGATGTTACAGAGGAGTCTCCTGCTGGATGTTACAGAGGAGTCTCCTGCTGGATGTTACAGAGGAGTCTCCTCCTGCTGGATGTTACAGAGGAGTCTCCTGCTGCTGGATGTTACAGAGGAGTCTCCTGCTGCTGGATGTTACAGAGGAGTCTCCTCCTGCTGGATGTTACAGAGGAGTCTCCTCCTGCTGGATGTTACAGAGGAGTCTCCTGCTGGATGTTACAGAGGAGTCTCCTGCTGGATGTTACAGAGGAGTCTCCTCCTGCTGGATGTTACAGAGGAGTCTCCTCCTGCTGGATGATACAGAGGAGTCTCCTGCTGGATGTTACAGAGGAGTCTCCTCCTGCTGGATGTTACAGAGGAGTCTCCTCCTGCTGGATGTTACAGAGGAGTCTCCTTCTGCTGGATGTTACAGAGGAGTCTCCTGCTGCTGGATGTTACAGAGGAGTCTCCTCCTGCTGGATGTTACAGAGGAGTCTCCTCCTGCTGGATGTTACAGAGGAGTCTCCTGCTGGATGTTACAGAGGAGTCTCCTCCTGCTGGATGTTACAGAGCAGTCTCCTCCTGCTGGATGTTACAGAGGAGTCTCCTCCTGCTGGATGTTCCAGAGGAGTCCTCCTGCTGGATGTTACAGAGGAGTCTCCTCCTGCTGGATGTTACAGAGGAGTCTCCTCCTGCTGGATGTTACAGAGGAGTCTCCTGCTGCTGGATGTTACAGAGGAGTCTCCTGCTGGATGTTACAGAGGAGTCTCCTGCTGGATGTTACAGAGGAGTCTCCTCCTGCTGGATGTTACAGAGGAGTCTCCTGCTGGATGTTACAGAGGAGTCTCCTGCTGGATGTTACAGAGGAGTCTCCTCCTGCTGGATGTTACAGAAGAGTCTCCTGCTGCTGGATGTTACAGAGGAGTCTCCTCCTGCTGGATGTTACAGAGGAGTCTCCTGCTGGATGTTACAGAGGAGTCTCCTCCTGCTGGATGTTACAGAGGAGTCTCCTCCTGCTGGATGTTACAGAGGAGTCTCCTGCTGGATGTTACAGAGGAGTCTCCTGCTGCTGGATGTTACAGAGGAGTCTCCTGCTGGATGTTACAGAGGAGTCTCCTCCTGCTGGATGTTACAGAGGAGTCTCCTGCTGGATGTTACAGAGGAGTCTCCTCCTGCTGGATGTTACAGAGGAGTCTCCTTCTGCTGGATGTTACAGAGGAGTCTCCTGCTGCTGGATGTTACAGAGGAGTCTCCTCCTGCTGGATGTTACAGAGGAGTCTCCTCCTGCTGGATGTTACAGAGGAGTCTCCTGCTGGATGTTACAGAGGAGTCTCCTCCTGCTGGATGTTACAGAGGAGTCTCCTCCTGCTGGATGTTCCAGAGGAGTCTCCTGCTGGATGTTACAGAGGAGTCTCCTCCTGCTGGATGTTACAGAGGAGTCTCCTCCTGCTGGATGTTACAGAGGAGTCTCCTGCTGCTGGATGTTACAGAGGAGTCTCCTGCTGGATGTTACAGAGGAGTCTCCTGCTGGATGTTACAGAGGAGTCTCCTCCTGCTGGATGTTACAGAGGAGTCTCCTGCTGGATGTTACAGAGGAGTCTCCTGCTGGATGTTACAGAGGAGTCTCCTGCTGGATGTTACAGAGGAGTTCCTGCTGCTGGATGTTACAGAGGAGTCTCCTGCTGCTGGATGTTACAGAGGAGTCTCCTCCTGCTGGATGTTACAGAGGAGTCTCCTGCTGGATGTTACAGAGGAGTCTCCTCCTGCTGGATGTTACAGAGGAGTCTCCTCCTGCTGGATGTTACAGAGGAGTCTCCTGCTGGATGTTACAGAGGAGTCTCCTCTGCTGGATGTTACAGAGGAGTCTCCTGCTGGATGTTACAGAGGAGTCTCCTGCTGCTGGATGTTACAGAGGAGTCTCCTGCTGGATGTTACAGAGGAGTCTCCTCCTGCTGGATGTTACAGAGGAGTCTCCTCCTGCTGGATGTTACAGAGGAGTCTCCTCCTGCTGCTGGATGTTACAGAGGAGTCTCCTCCTGCTGGATGTTACAGAGGAGTCTCCTGCTGCTGGATGTTACAGAGGAGTCTCCTGCTGGATGTTACAGAGGAGTCTCCTGCTGGATGTTACAGAGGAGTCTCCTCCTGCTGGATGTTACAGAGGAGTCTCCTGCTGGATGTTACAGAGGAGTCTCCTGCTGGATGTTACAGAGGAGTCTCCTCCTGCTGGATGTTACAGAGGAGTCTCCTGCTGGATGTTACAGAGGAGTCTCCTGCTGCTGGATGTTACAGAGGAGTCTCCTGCTGGATGTTACAGAGGAGTCTCCTCCTGCTGGATGTTACAGAGGAGTCTCCTGCTGGATGTTACAGAGGAGTCTCCTGCTGCTGGATGTTACAGAGGAGTCTTCTCCTGCTGGATGTTACAGAGGAGTCTCCTGCTGGATGTTACAGAGGAGTCTCCTCCTGCTGGATGTTACAGAGGAGTCTCCTGCTGGATGTTACAGAGGAGTCTCCTCCTGCTGGATGTTACAGAGGAGTCTCTTCCTGCTGGATGTTACAGAGGAGTCTCCTCCTGCTGGATGTTACAGAGGAGTCTCCTGCTGGATGTTACAGAGGAGTCTCCTCCTGCTGGATGTTACAGAGGAGTCTCCTCCTGCTGGATGTTACAGAGGAGTCTCCTCCTGCTGGATGTTACAGAGGAGTCTCCTGCTGCTGGATGTTACAGAGGAGTCTCCTCCTGCTGGATGTTACAGAGGAGTCACCTCCTGCTGGATGTTACAGAGGAGTCTCCTCCTGCTGGATGTTACAGAGGAGTCTCCTCCTGCTGGATGTTACAGAGGAGTCTCCTGCTGCTGGATGTTACAGAGGAGTCTCCTCCTGCTGGATGTTACAGAGGAGTCTCCTGCTGGATGTTACAGAGGAGTCTCCTGCTGGATGTTACAGAGGAGTCTCCTCCTGCTGGATGTTACAGAGGAGTCTCCTGCTGCTGGATGTTACAGAGGAGTCTCCTGCTGGATGTTACAGAGGAGTCTCCTGCTGGATGTTACAGAGGAGTCTCCTCCTGCTGGATGTTACAGAGGAGTCTCCTGCTGGATGTTACAGAGGAGTCTCCTGCTGGATGTTACAGAGGAGTCTCCTGCTGGATGTTACAGAGGAGTCTCCTGCTGCTGGATGTTACAGAAGAGTCTCCTGCTGCTGGATGTTACAGAGGAGTCTCCTCCTGCTGGATGTTACAGAGGAGTCTCCTGCTGGATGTTACAGAGGAGTCTCCTCCTGCTGGATGTTACAGAGGAGTCTCCTGCTGGATGTTACAGAGGAGTCTCCTCCTGCTGGATGTTACAGAGGAGTCTCCTGCTGGATGTTACAGAGGAGTCTCCTGCTGCTGGATGTTACAGAGGAGTCTCCTGCTGGATGTTACAGAGGAGTCTCCTCCTGCTGGATGTTACAGAGGAGTCTCCTGCTGGATGTTACAGAGGAGTCTCCTCCTGCTGGATGTTACAGAGGAGTCTCCTGAGTTATCCTTGCTGGATGTTACAGAGGAGTCTCCTGCTGCTGGATGTTACAGAGGAGTCTCCTGCTGGATGTTACAGAGGAGTCTCCTGCTGGATGTTACAGAGGAGTCTCCTCCTGCTGGATGTTACAGAGGAGTCTCCTGCTGGATGTTACAGAGGAGTCTCCTGCTGGATGTTACAGAGGAGTCTCCTCCTGCTGGATGTTACAGAGGAGTCTCCTGCTGGATGTTACAGAGGAGTCTCCTGCTGCTGGATGTTACAGAGGAGTCTCCTGCTGGATGTTACAGAGGAGTCTCCTCCTGCTGGATGTTACAGAGGAGTCTCCTGCTGGATGTTACAGAGGAGTCTCCTGCTGCTGGATGTTACAGAGGAGTCTTCTCCTGCTGGATGTTACAGAGGAGTCTCCTGCTGGATGTTACAGAGGAGTCTCCTCCTGCTGGATGTTACAGAGGAGTCTCCTGCTGGATGTTACAGAGGAGTCTCCTCCTGCTGGATGTTACAGAGGAGTCTCTTCCTGCTGGATGTTACAGAGGAGTCTCCTCCTGCTGGATGTTACAGAGGAGTCTCCTGCTGGATGTTACAGAGGAGTCTCCTCCTGCTGGATGTTACAGAGGAGTCTCCTCCTGCTGGATGTTACAGAGGAGTCTCCTCCTGCTGGATGTTACAGAGGAGTCTCCTGCTGC